>NC_059360.1:40427500-40592500 GCF_019703515.2 Myxocyprinus asiaticus | reverse complement strand
TATCACCCTGGGATGCTTTTTAAACAGTATTGAAGGAGTTCCCATCTATGTTGGGCATTTATTGGCTGCTTTTCTTTATTATTTGGTCCAAGTCATCCATTTCAAAAACTTTTTTTTAATTATTATTATTACATTTTAGTTTTATAATTAAATAAATTAATATGGTGGCACAATTCTATTTTTGTCTACAAAACTAATTTCAAACATTTAAGCATACACCTTAAGATCAAAAGATTTTTAAGATCATGAGAAACATTTGTGTTTCAAAACTTTTGACCGGTAGTGTGTGTGTGTGTGTGTGTGTGTGTGTGTATATATATATATATATATACACACACACACACACACACACACACATCCATTCAAAAGTTTGGGGTCACTTGCCTGAAATGTTTCTCATGATCTTAAAAACCTTTTGATCTGAAGGCGTATGCTTAAATGTTTGAAATTCCCATATTTCCATTTCTATTATTCCATAGTTGTGATGACTTTACTATTATTCTAAAATGTAAAAAAATACATAAAAAATTAAATAAAGAATGAGTAAGTGACCCTAAACTTTTGAACGGTAGTGTATGTACAATATACAAATATAAATCTGTTATATACAGATGCAAGGAAATGTATGGCAGAAGAGGTAAGGTATGTTGGATAAATATAAATAGACTAAGTTGTGTATTGCACATAATTATTGTTCAATGGGGCAGTTTTTTTTTTATTTATTTTTTTAAATCCCCTTTTCTCCCAATTTTGAATGCCCAATTCGCACTACTTAGTAGGTCCTCGTTGTGGCGTGGTTACTCACCTAAATCCGGGTGGCAGAGGACAAGCCTCAGTTGCCTCCACTTCTGAGACAGTCAATCCGCGCATCTTATCACGTGGCTCGTTGTGCATGACACCACAGAGACTTCCAGCATGTGGAGGCTCATGCTACTCTCTGCGATCAATGCACAACTTACCATGCACCACATTGAGAGCGAGAACCACTAATCGTGACTATAAGGAGGTTACCCCATGTGACTCTACCCTCCCTAGCAACCGGGCCAATTTGGTTGCGTAGTTGACCTGGCCGGCCAGAAGGCAACTGTTCAAAGAGGCAGTGGGCTGGGTGAATGGGGTCCAGAGTGATTTTTCCAGTCCTTTTCCTCACTCTGGAAGTGTACAGTTCTTGAAGGTTTCTTCAAGGGTCCTTCATGTTCTTATAAGATACATGTTCAACACTTGTATCTTAAACAACATACATATTCACACAGCTTGGGATGATGGTAAAGCATTCAACTCACATTTGTAAGGTTCTGTATCCACTGAAGTTTCACCAGCTGCTACATTATTTACAGTTGTTTTGTCAGACCAGCAAAGCAGCCATCCCTTGCAACTCCGTCCCTTCCACTATCTACGGCAAGCCGCGTGCGCTGAGTGCATGAAATGTCCAACATTCTACAGTTTTGACGGTTGAAAAAGTGCATCATCCACGTACTTAAAGTATACTTCTTTTTGCTGCATTTTCAGTGTAAACATACTACTCACACTACAAAATGGTGTAGAATAGTGCAGAAGTGTGCAGTTTGGGATGCACCTTAAAATTCTCTGTTTTAACTCTTAACTGTGTATTTTCAATCCAATGGCTATAGAGCTGTTCAGCTTGTGGTCCAAAAATCCAGAAGTCTAATTCACCATGTGTTCCCTCTGGATTTTCCTATTGATTTCTATAATGGTGTTTTTGAACTTGTGTATAAAATAAGGTCTGTGGTAAACATTACTTGACGATACGTGGACATTTTGTTCTACAACATAAATTACACACAGTCATACCTCAAATGTTTATTTTGAAGCTGTATTGAATTACATACTGTTTTTTAAAAAATGCATGGCGGCTTCAAAATTCACATTTGAGGTTTTCTGTGTGTAATTTATGTTGTAGAACAAAATGTCCATGTATTGTCAAGTAATGTTTACCATAGACCTTATGCTGCCTTCATGTGTTATCGGAATTATCCTACTTCCCACTTCTGAAGTGGTAATTACAAGTATGTCGTGTTCACATGCTTTGTTGTGGGAAACAACAGGAAACATGGATGATGCCAGGTTAATTCATACATATTTCTTGAGGAACTTTAATTTTGACACCATAATACATATCACTCAGTTAGCTTGCTGATGACAATGGAATTTTGGTCAAATACAAGCTAATTTCACAGTGTAAAAATATACAACATGCATAGAATAGTTGCTGATATACATAAATGAATATGACCAAAATGGCAAGTGCTAACAATAAGCTGTATTTAGAAAAATTAATAAATAACCTGTCATTCACTACAGAAACTGTACTCTCCTCAGCAGGGCCTTAGCTAGTGGGGTGAAAGGTGGTAATGATTCTAGAGGCCCAAAGGTACAGGGGGCCCAACAACAAATTCCAAACTGTTTTTTTTAATAGGAAAGAGGCCAAGAGCAATATACACTAAGGGGGCCTAGATTACAAGTTTAGAACTCCTCCCATCTCGGAAACTCAGATATTAAAATTATCTCAGAGTTTCCCAGTCTTAATTAAACTTGAGGGGTCATTCATGTGCAACTTCCGAGTGGGAAACTCGTATTTATGATAATTTTGATAGCATGTGAAGGCAGCATTATTTTACTCATAAGTTTAAAACCCCATTATAAAAACCCATAGGAAAATCCCGAGGGAACGCATGGCGAATTAGACTTCCGGGTTCGCCTACAAATGGACGTCACGGCTGAACTGCTATATGAGTTTTTTAGTAGTATTAATTATTGTCGAAACCGCTTATGAGATAGAGCACAAACGGCGTAGTCACGTGGTACCTGTTACTTTTCTCAACGCTTTTGTTGATGAACTAATCACAGTCGTTTGTGGTTACTGGATGAGCCGGTTTTAAAATATTTTTTGTAGAATTTACTGGCGCATATTTTTATTTCTATGACACCCTTCCCAATATTTATAAGTATGACACTCAAAATATTATGTATTTTTACGAAAAAATGTCTCCAACAAGACAAAAAAAAAAAAGTCCTGAAATTTGAAAAAGCTCAATGAGGAATTCGGCTTTCTGAGCCTCCAAGCGCCCCCTAGTGGAAAACAATGGTTTGTCTCGTAGAAACAGTCAGCATGCAACATTTTCAGCACTCTAGGCAAACGGAGATTCTGAGAATAAGAGTGGGGAGGAGATTAGGAATGCAGAGAGTGAACTGTGCCGCCCGACAATCCATGCAGAGAACATTAGGGACATTGTTTACCCAAAACATAGTGGTTTGCGTCAAAGGACTATACACGGATCATGTGTGAAATGGTATTGCATTGTCCTGCAAACTCATTTTTACTGTGATACTGTCACGGGAGACACAGACAAGGGATGCATTCTCTCCTATCCCGTGGATGCGCCCTAATCGTGTCCAATGGATCTCCCTGGCATCATCAATACGACCATGGACAACATGTCTGGTTCGGGCTTCATTTTGGAGATTGTCACCATCAATCCTGTTCTAAACAGCCTGACCACTCAGCCCAGCGCTGGAAGCAACCACTCAGCTGGGGGCGAGATGCACCTCAACATCACGGTGATTAGTTTGGAGAGGAACTCGGTTTTCCAGGGCATCGCAGTGGCCGCGCAAGCGCTGCTGCTCTTGGCCATATTCTTGCTGTCCAGTCTGGGTAATTCAGCCGTTGTGGTGGTCATCATCAAACACAGACAGCTGAGAACAGTGACCAATGCATTCATCATGTCCCTATCCCTTTCTGACTTCCTGACGGCCATTCTTTGCTTACCCTTCTCCTTCATGATGCTCTTCAGCAGGGATGGCAAGTGGATGTTTGGGGAGCGCTTCTGCGTCGCCAACGGCTTTTTCAACACCTGCTTCGGCATCATCTCCACCCTGACCATGACTCTTATCTCATTTGATCGATATTATGCCATTGTCAGGCAGCCACAGGCCAAAATCGGTAGGAGGAGAGCGATTCAGCTCCTGGTGGCCGTTTGGTTATCAGCAATGTTCTTCTCCTTCCCGTGGTACCTGCTTGTGCAGACCTCAGGGCGCATGGTGGTGCACAAACAGGGCTTTTATCATTGCATGTACGTGTTCCATTCTGGCACCTCCAGGATGGGCACTGCCTACAGCATAGCTTTATTAGTGGTGTGTTACCTGCTGCCATTCACCCTCATGTGCTTCTGTCACTATAACATCTGTAAAACTGTCCGACTGTCGGAGATCAGGGTGCGGCCGGTGACCACTTATGCGCACCTGTTGCGCTTCTACAGCGAGATGCGCACCGCGACCACCGTCCTCATCATGATCGTGTTCAGCATCTTCTGCTGGGGACCATACTGCCTGATGGGCACCATCACAGCTCTAGGGAACTACTCTTTTAATCCTGCTATGGACACTGTGGCTATTTGGATGGCATGGGCCAATGGTGCCATTAATCCTTTGATTTACGCCATTAGGAACCCGAATATATCCATGCTGTTGGGCCGGAGCAGGGAGGAGGGATATAGGACTAGAAACATCGCTGCTTACCTGTCCACGCAGACGCAGCGCAGGGACGCAGTCCGGACGTCGGCGCATCGAATACGGGATTGGTACGTGAGCCGGCACGGTGCAAACAGCCGACTGTCTTCCTCCAGCCCAGCCAACGGTGGAGAAGTGGCCATGTGGGCCTGTAAGAACCCAGCAGTGTTTTTCTGTAGAGATGCCCATCCTGATACAATCACTGAACCCGAGGTGCCCAAAGATGAGACGGCTGACACCAGTTTGTAATTGTAGTGACACTTTCTGATAACTTTCATTGATCAGTCAGTCATCATGTGCAAACTTCATGACAATTCTGATTATTTGAATGCACATTGACAGACATTATTTAGGTATACAGCGACCCCAAAAAGTATTTGGATACTTTAGCCACACTTAACATGTATAAAAGGAATATTCCTGGTTCAATACAAGTCAAGTTCAATCGACAGCATCTGTGGCATATTGTTGATTACCACAAAATATTATTTAAACTCGTCCCTCCTTTTCAAAAATGAGGCACTTACAATGGAAGTGAATGGGGGCCAATGGAAGTTAATGACGTCTTTAAAAAAAAAAGAAATGTGAAGTGTGTAATTTTATAAAAGCACCACTGTAAAAAATGTCAGTAATTTAAACGTTTGCAGTGGAAACCTTTATTGGACTTAAAATGAATAACATTAACCAACACATTTCGGCATGTAGGCCTTCATCAGGGTTAAGATAAAAATATACAACATGCTCATTTAAAACAACTCTGACCAATGCAAGCTCATTTAAACAACCAATTATATTGGGCTCTGTAATTGAATCCCTGCTAACTGTTAGGTTAATTAAGGATGTGCATTACCTCAATCAGTCAAGACACTCAACTAATCACAGTGTCAGAATGGTGTATGAAATGGATAACAATTCACTAGTACACCTCACAAATGACCATATTAAAAATATAGATGTAAAAAAAAATGTATATATCCAGACATAATTTTTCAACACCAAACATAAAAACATCAGAAATCAATAACATAAGAACCATCATGATTATAAAAATTATTGTGAAAATTCCTTCAAAGAAAAATTCTCATTCATCACTCATGGAAATACACTTTTAAAGTAAAAAATCCAAAAAGCTTCTCTCTCTTTCCTCATAAGATCAATATCCCCACCTCTCGTACTCGGTTTTATATGTTCAATACCCCAAAACAAAAAGGATGATAATGGATGATTAGATTCATTAAAGTGCCTTACAACAGGACTGTTTTATCATTCCTTTTTATTGCGCTTCTATGTTCTGTCATTCTTTAAAGGGCGAGATGTTTCTCCAACACAAAGCTTCTTACATGAACATTAAATTATATAGATCACATGTTATAAATCTTTTTATGTCTATATGTTTATCATTTATAGGATGATTGAAAATGTGTATATTTTGGTAAATTGACAGTACAATTACCACATTTAAAATGACCTGTTGGAATGTGACCTGTAAGAGTATTAAATGAAGTTTCCTTTGATGGACAGGCTTTTACAACTTTTTTATGTTTTTGGCCCTTTTATAGGTAATCATTGGTATATTTTTGCATGTATCATTCAAAGTCAAACCACTTTGAAGGACATACCAGTGTTTTATTTATTTATTTATTTTTATTTCTCATATTTAATATTAAAAGTTTTTGGAGTATATAGTACAATAAATCAGGTCTGGGTTGGGCCTAGATGTTTTTTTGGGGCCAAATACATTTCCCGACTTATTGATTCTGCTATTTTAACTGCATTATTTAACCAATCTTCCCTATAATTTTGTTCTTTAAATTTGGATAACATGTTCTTTTTTTCTTTCTCAAAGTTACCATTGTCCTCACAGATTCTCTTCAGTCTAGTTAACTGACGAATCGGTAGGCTTTTCTTTAAAGAGATGGGATGAAAACTATCTGCGTGTAAAAGTGTATTCCTATCTGTAGGTTTAATATATAATGAAGAGGTTAGTCCTTACTCCTTTCTTTAAACATTTATGTACAGAAAATGTATTTCACCAAATGTTGTAATTCAAGGAAAATTTCAGTCCAGAAAAATGTACATTTAGGAATTGAAGAAAATCCAAGAGAGTAATGACTGGAACTTCCCATAATAAGAAAAAAATTGTTCATCAGATAAAACCATCTCTTCTAATTTACCTACAAAAAGACATGCAAAGCTGGGGGCCATTTTAGTGCCCATTGCAGTCCCAGAAACCTGAAGGTATGGAGTTTCATAGAAAAAGAAGAAGTTCGTTTTTTTAAGACAAAAGAGGCCAGATTGACTAGAAATGTGTAGACGGTTTTTGTGTTGTTCTAATATTCAAATAATATTCCAATGTATCAAGGGCAAGTTGATGGTCAATGTTGGTGTATAATGATTCAGTGTCAAGGGTACATAACAGAACCTCTTGATTAAGGGATGGAAGACTCTTGGAAATGTTATATTGATGATGTTTTCTTATTATGGGAAGTTCCAGTCATTACTCTCTTGGATTTTCTTCAATTCCTAAATGTACATTTTTCTGGACTGAAATTTTCCTTGAATTACAACATTGGTGAAATACATTTTCTGTACATAAATGTTTAAAGAAAGGAGTTAGGACTAACCTCTTCATTATATATTAAACCTACAGATAGGAATACACTTTTACACGCAGATAGTTTTCATCCCATCTCTTTAAAGAAAAGCCTACCGATTCGTCAGTTAACTAGACTGAAGAGAATCTGTGAGGACAATGGTAACATTGAGAAAGAAAAAAAGAACATGTTATCCAAATTTAAAGAACAAAATTATAGGGAAGATTGGTTAAATAATGCAGTTAAAATAGCAGAATCAATAAGTCGGGAAATGTATTTGGCCCCAATAAAAAAAACATCTAGGCCCAACCCAGACCTGATTTATTGTACTATATACTCCAAAAACTATTAATATTAAATATGTGATCATTTAAAAAAAATATAAAAAACACTGATATGTCCTTCAAAGTGATTTGACTGAAGGATACATTCAAAAATATACCAATAATTACCTATAAAAGGGCCAAAAACATAAAAAAGTTGTAAAAGCCTGTCCATCAAAGGAAACTTCATTTAATACTCTTACAGGTCACCTTCCAACAGGTCATTTTAAATGTGGCAATTGTACTAACTGTCAATTTACCAAAAATATAAAACATTTCAATCATTCTATAAATGATAAACATTTAATATCATGTCAAACAATATGAAACATGTTCTTTTATGGTAAAATATTGTTAAAATTACGGTGAAAAACAGTAATTTCCCAGAAGTCCCTGTGTGACCCATCACATGTCATTACATTTTATGGGAATAGTTCTGTTTCTTATTTGTTTATATCAGTTATGTACATTGAGGTGTTCTGTGTTCAATTTTATGTGGTTTAGTTGATGTTTATTGCATTACTTTAGTGTCACATGTTTTTTAGTTCCAGAAGGTTAGTATATTAAGTAGAGCTGTCAGTATTAATGTGTTAACGCACGTGAATTTTACTTAATCGCGATTAACGCGTTTACCGTTAAAATAGCATACATTCTGGTGTGAATGGCAGAACCTTTTGCAATGTGTCCACCCGGAGTCATTGCACTGACGCACACTTCACAAATAGACAGAGCGCCAGAGCTCTTCTACCTAGCTGATCCTACAAGCTTAGCCTAAATCAGCATAACGCGGCATTCCCATTGACATTCTATGGGTGGTACTGTCGTAATACTCTCCTATGATAGAGCCGCGGAGGTTGTTATTTCTATATATAAGCACTTCCCTGTCTGTGATATAATGGATAAAGGAGCTCTTAGCACAATTTAATATACAAAACAAGCCCAGATGGGACTTGTAATGTGCATTTTAATTACCACAGAAGCAAGTCAAATCTTAACTATTACCAAATCACAGAAAGAGATGTTTTTGTCTGGAAGCGCTTTTCATGGCGAGTTGAAAGCTTGACGCTGGCGTTGACGCTCTGATGCGAATCATGAACGCAGCTTCACGATTGCTGTAACAAAGCGGATAGCCACAGTCTACCGGCAGATTAATATTGTGGAGGATGAGAGTTTAAGAGATTTAATGCCCATTGCAATGAATATGCAACCTGTGGGGAAACTAGTTCTTTCAATTAGTTGACCTCCCACTTACATTTTGGGAAACGTTTAATGTTACACGAATTGGTGCTATTTAGTGCATTTCTTGTGAAAGGCTTTGGAAAATGTTAATAAAGCATTATATTGTTACATTTTGTTTTATTTCCGAAGATGAAAATAAATGCATTTTGACAAGAAAATAAGTATATATAGTGTCAAATTCCGGCACTTTCAAAATCTGTGATTAATTGAGATTATATAAAAATAATAATAATAATGCGATTAATCGCGATTTAAAATGTTAATTGACTGACAGCACTAATATTAAGTTAATATAATTTAATAAAATAAATGGTAGTGAACAGTAAAATATACTGGCATCAAAATGTCATCCCGTAAAGCCTGTAACATGGTCACCATATTTTTTTTTTACAGTAAAATTCTGGCAACCACAGCTGACAGTATTTTAATGTAAATTTAACTGCATTTTTTTTATGGTGTACATTAATTATTGTGTTAAAACTTGTGTATTATTTAAGCTGTAATGTTGTTTAAATCAACATTTTTATGGGTTCACGGTGTTATGGTATCATGGCAACAAAGTTGTAATATAACTACACAGAAAATATTTTTTGTTTTTAAAAAAATGTTAAAATGCATATTGTTTATGTCTTGTGGCTATTCTTTTGAAATAGTATTTTAATGTTAATGGATTGGCCCCATTCACTTCCTGTAAGTGCCTCGCTTGAACCCAGATGTTTAATTTTTTTTGAAAGAAAAGGAGGGACAAGTCGTAATTTATTGTTGCATTATCAGCATTATGCCACGAATGCCGTTTATTGAGCTTAACTTGTATAATGAACCTGGAATATTCCTTTCATTTTATTTCATTATAGCCTTTACAAAATATCAAACCAAGTGGCATCTGCAAAAAAATTATGCTAGAGCTTTTCTTGGCACTAAATTAAAATTTTTAGTGGATGTAAGTCTGTTCCCCTCAAGTTTACACAGGTGTCTAGTAGAATGTAGACTGGTGCAGTAAATCATATTTACTATAGACATGTTCCACTAAGTTTGACAAAACACCTGTCTTTATTTTAAACGGTATATATTTAGTTTAGTCATTTAAAACAAACTTATTTTTGTGAAAGGTTTTGCTTGAAAAATGTGCTTCTGCTGTCTTTAAAGGTGAAGTGTGTAATTTCTGTGCCACAAAACAGAATTGAAAAAATAAACATTGTTTTCAAACCACTTTCTCGAACACTCCCCCTTTCTGCCATTGGTGGAACAAATGGATAATCCCACCTTGGTTGAGTCAGTGTTCTTGTGTATAGCTGGACGGGTTGCTCAAACAATCAAAGTCATTTTTACAGTGCCATAGAGACACAGTGTTTACAGATTTCGAAGAAATCAGCCTATAAATAGCTTACTTACAGCTGTCTGTATACTAAGCTGGGATAGGAGAAAGTAATTTAACAGCGTAAAAGTTACACACTTCAGCTTTAAAATAAATGTTGCTTAGTTTGATATTTTGCAGTGCTGTGACATTTGGAAATTTTTAAGTAAATACTTTTTGGGGCCACTGTATACAGTTGAACAGATCAATAGCTGATGTATGAACTTTTTTATAACTCGGTGTATTCCAATATATTTGTTTATAAATCAACATTGTATTAAACAATGCTTAACAGATCAATAGATGTGCATTCAAAGTCACATACAATTAAACTTATGACATTTCCAATTATTAGAATGTGTATGACCTGTTATGCATTATATAATAATGTTTATGACTTAATAAGCCATTACAAAGCTTACTGTTTTCTAAAATGTAAAACTTCATTTAAAATCAGCTTTTGATAGCATCAAACTATATGGGTCATTCTCATGAAACCAGTCAAGAAAATGTCCTGGTCCTATTTAACTCCAAAAGAAACACGTAAGAAATTAGATTTTGCATATAGAAAATGAAGTATATTTTTAGGGCCATTAAGATGTGTTACACTGTGACATTATTGCCATGACAGATACACATACACAGATACACAGATACAGTTCTCATTACTGTATATGTATTTACTTCATAGTAGTACTGTCTTTCATTTTTGCTAAATTTAAAGGGATAGTTCACCCAAAAATGAAAATTCTCTCATCATTTACTCACCCTCATGCCATCCCAGATGCGTGTACGAGTTTCTTCTTCAGAACACAAAGATTTTTAGAACATCTCAGCTCTTTAGGTTCATACAATGCAAGTGAATGGTGACCAGGCCTTTTGAAGCTCCAAAAATCATAAAGGCAGAATAAAAGTGTTCCATATGACTCAAGTGGTTAAATCCATGTCATCTGAAGAGATAGGAAGAAAATGTCCATATATATAACTATGGATGAGAAACAGATCAATATTTAAGTCCTTTTTTTAATTTTATTTTTACCATAAATACACAAGGATTTTAATATTGATCTGTTTCTCACCCAAAATTATATATATATATATATGGACATTTTCTTGACAGTTTTCGTGAGAATTGCCCATATTTGAAGCCAAATTCTCCAAATGTGTGTTTATAATTCTAATGGGTAAGCAGAAAAGGTGTAAAATTGTGCCAACATTGAAAGTCACTCAAATGAGCCTAATGCAAATGCTTTCCAACACTGTGAATGAAGTGAAAGGGGTTTACACATATCTTTCACACAGTCTAAACCTTATTCATGCTTTTCTCTATATGGTTTAGGGGTATCCATGGTGACATACAGAGTATTAACAATGACACAAACTACCATAAAGTGCTAAGATACTTTTGTTACTAATTAACAACTGAAATGAGAAACAGTTATAATGAAATGAAATAGGGCTACAACTTTTTCTTTTCAGCTTTGCATTTTTTTTTTTTTTGTACTTCCTTTACACAGATATACCATAATAAAACAATAGTATGAAGCCCCATAATCACTTTCTGCATCT
This sequence comes from Myxocyprinus asiaticus, assembly GCF_019703515.2. NCBI lineage: Eukaryota > Metazoa > Chordata > Actinopteri > Cypriniformes > Catostomidae > Myxocyprinus > Myxocyprinus asiaticus. The sequence goes on along the minus strand of NC_059360.1, from coordinate 40,580,894 downwards.
ACAAACACTTCAAATGAAATGTGCCAGGCAGATGGGTAACTATTATCTTTCTTTCAAAGAAGTGCTAATATTTTTGAAAGAAACTAAATGATTTCTTATCTCAAAGATAGGATATTTTGGAAGACAAAGCCTGTAAATAACATATATAACCAACAAACTGCCTTCATTTTTGGATGTAGCATGGTTTACAATGCAAAACTGCAGAAATAGTGACTAATATCAGCATTCATATTCAGAACTATTTATATTTCTATATACATTTTTATGTATTTTATTCATTTGTGGTTGTCACTTTGGGGGCATGCATTCATCATTGAAGTGAATGTAGCATCAGACTATACCATATATTAGTTTGTTGTTAGGGGTTAAACATGCATTCATTTTGTTCAGTTTTTAAAATCTGTTTGGATTTTTTCCTAATACATTTATCAGTATGTATGTCAATGTAAAGAGAACCATTAGAGATATAGAGAGGTATATATAGTGTTGATAATCTAGTGGGACTTCAAACAAAAGCACAAGTGTTTGCAGATATCAAATGATCATATTAAGTGTTAATTTTTATTCCTGTTTAAACAGGCTTATCTTTGTTGCTTTCAATAACATTGAAGAGATACATTTTTCAGCACACACTGGTGTTAATCATGTATTATCATTTTTTAATACTCAAATGATTTTTGTTTGTTTTTGGGAAATAGATGATATCTGAGATTTGGTACAAGCTATAATGAAATAAACAAACAACACATCTCTTTGAAAACAGTTTGCAAAAAAAGAAAAACAAGAATTTGAACTATGTTTTAAGATTTTTTAAAAAAAATCCATTTCAGTCTTTTATTTGTTTCACAAGTCTAAAATGTTTTTTTTTTTTAACAATTACACTATTTATGAACTAATGTTGGCTATGATGTAAATTGATAAATAACATTGAATCTTGTTGAAGATTTAAAAGACACAAATCAACAGTCATACCCAAATTAAATGACCCTCTGGGTTTATTTATTGATTACCTATCTCACATCAAAAAGATTTCTTAAATAAAGAAAACTAAACAAACCAGCAGACAAAGGAAACTATTACAAAGTAATACAATATTACAAATAAGTGAAAAAGATTAAAATGGCATCTGATCAACAGGAAAATTATTAGAACAAAATCATAGTGTCAAGGGCTGAGAAAAAGCCTTGGTCTGAGGAGTAAACAATGGGCATATGTACATATATACAAGCATAGACACAAACAAAAGAAAATACACGCACGACAGACAGTTTGATTTGCTTAAGATGCATTGCTTTTAAGTCTTGCATCCGCAGCTCTTTACAATTAATGTTATTTGTGATAACCATTGGAAAAATAAGGATATTGTGATGATTTTGTCATAAATATATCTGCAATGAAAATTTGACCTCAACATTTTTTTTCCACTATAATTCCTGTCAATACATTTAATACATGGCATCTGTAGATTTATAATAAAACACTCTGATTTCAATCGTTTTTCGTTTGATGTAAAGTTCTGTGCATTGTGCTTTAACAGGTCTGTAACGGGCAGCTTATAAGCATATAATTGTTTGTGCTTGAGTTACAAGCGTAACAAAATGAAATACTAACTTGGCAAAATGACCAGCCTGTAAATTTGTCCAGACAGATCACATAGTCCAATGACATTCAAGTATCATTGGTTTAATCATTTGTGTCGCACATACTGACAACAAACACTGCTTTACCGAGACCAGTTTGTTTCTATAAAACTTTTGCCCGACCATATGTTGCAAAATATGGCCTTTGTGTTGATGGCGTAGGTTGTACACCAATTTACTGTATAGAGCTTCAGAGTGGACAGACATAAATTAAATTGTCCAGGGTTTGTAGGTGTCAGGGTATGTATGTTGTACAAGCAAAATTTGCTTTGTAAAAAAAATGTAACTTTTAAAAGAATGCTTCTACATTTCAGCACCAGTTGTTTGTGATGCTTTATAAAGCATGTAGCCCTTTCTGCCCACTCTTTCCTGGGGGAGAACAACTGATTCCCTGGTGCAGCTAACCTCAGCTTACCAGTGCCATACAAACTACTGTCATACTCAAAACACTGTCAATTGGAAAAGCATTTATTAAACTTTTTGGCAGCCAGCACAGGTAAAATGAGTCTGGAAATCCTCTCCAGTTATAAACCGAGGTATAGCCTTTCTCTAACCCAAGCTACACAACAAAACGTTCATCCTGTGAGTATATTTCAGATTGTACACCAAGTAGACACTGATGTAATATCTAGGCTTTACCACCAGAGGGCAGCACTCACTTGCACAGCTCTCTCAGATGTTGAGTTTGGCGATAGGCCTCTCCCTGCTGCTGTCAGCGCTTTGTTTGGCGGGACGTTTACGGTTGTGTTTGAACTTTGTCAGATCTTTGTCGAACACCTCGCCAGATCGGAGTGCAGATACCAGGTCGTCGAATTCTCCGTCCTCCTCGCAGTTCTCTTTGGCCTTCCGGGCTTTTCTCTCTCTCTCACGCTGTTCTTTGAGCTGCTCAGAGACACAGATTGTAATTAAAGATTAATATTTAGTGGTGTATGTTCTTCTATTTAGTTTAGTCACTGGCATTGTGCACTATGGAGCATTTATAAAACACATTATAAACACATTGAATAATGTTAACACGTAAAAAGTATGGTTCCGGTCCTAGATGCTGAATGGTCAATAGCGTTTTATTCATGATAAATCTTCACTAAGCTACTATTTGAATCACTGAGCAGCACCAAAGTCCTTTTCAAGGCAAGTCCGTCCACTTGGCCATCATCTTTGGAACGCTCCCAGTCAGCTATTTTCAATGGATACAAGCGGCATAAAAGTACAGCTCCTAGCTATTTGAATGCGGAAAGACCGAAATCTCCAAAACGGTTGGTCAAGATTATGACCAAAGAACATATTTCAAATCAAAAGTAAAACCTGACAAAAATGGTATCATAAATTTAGCTTCTTTAGCCCAAATCACGAAAAAAAAAAAATTTAAAAAAAGTGCTGTTTTCCATACAGGTCCAGTTAATGCGCATGCGAGTTCTCGAGCTGTCTGACAGGTGATGTATGTATTCAAAATAGAGGTTGACCGATAGTGGAGTTTGCTGACAATGATAACTAAGCTGGTGGAAAAGGCTAATAACCAAATAATTGGCCAATAGTTTATTTGTATTTTTATTGATTTATAGAAGAATAATAAAAAATGTGTCTTAATCTTTCCTTACTATGAAGGGCACAGATATTGTGGGCTCTATTATCGATGGTGCACAAAGCGCAGCGCAACGCGCTACGACCGTCTTATCCAATTTTCGTGAGAGCGCTAATTCTAAGTGCAATTTTCGTGTCAGCGCAAAGCACAAGTGGGCATGGGTGGGAGTGTTTGCACTACTGTGGGTGTAAGAGCGCAAACTGTGAATGTATGCTAATGAAGTGGCACAAAGTGCAATTTGCTATTTTCCTGAGAAATATGTCACTGCGCTAAGACGTTTTAATACCACCTCTTAACTCAGCGCAAAGTCCAAATTCAGTTCCCGCATTTGCAGTTTAGAGATTTCACCAGCAGGTGGTAATAAAGTGCAAGTCCAAACAGAACATCAAAGAATGTCCTTGACGATCGCTGTTGAAGCCGTTTGTTGAAACAAAAAATTATGAGATTTTTGTTACATTTTCTAGAGGTCATGGTTTATTTTTTCAATTATTATTATTACTTTAATTGTTATGTTTAAGTCACTGCAAAAGGGGCCATAAGAAGAGTAAAATGTTTGGATTTTATATGATTTTTTTTGACCATTTCGTTATTTCGATTATATTTTTGTTTCATTTAAAGTGTAATTTGAATTTAGAAAAAATGTTTGGTTACATTTCTTCGTGTTTAAATACATTAATAAAAATTTTCAAAATCAATGTTGATCGGTAGAAGTGAAGTGCGTGCCGATACAATCAGTGTTAAAACTAGCCATGATTTGTGTTTCAGTAGATGAAAATTATTAATAATACTTACATTCTCTTTAATTTAATGGAGCCTACATCCATATCCTGAACCACATTTTCCATTTGTATAAAAGGAACGTGTCCCATTTAACAAGGACGCACAAAATAATGTTCATTGCATACAGTCCATTTACATACCAACTTCTTCACAAGAACCTCCATTGACCCGATTAGCTTGCGTAATTTAGACTTAGTGCTAGCTTGCACAAAAATACTAACACTTCATGGCCATGCCCATTGACTTTGGGCTTATGAGTTAAGGCATTGTGCTGTGCTGTGCTTAACGCTTGTATGCTTAAAGTAGGATAATTAAATAGGATAAATAGTCCATAATGAATAAATCGCAAAAGCAGTTTATTGTGCAACATAAAATCCTAATAATAACCAGGAAAAAATGAAGATTTGGTGCATAACGTGAGACTTTTAACTATAAACAAGCCCAATATACACTGGGGACTTGTATTTTGAAATGACAGAGCCTTTGCTCCGTTACAATGCTCTATATGTGTATTTACCAAATTAAGTTTTTTATAGCCTATATTTTCACCAGATGAAGGGTGTTTTATGTATATATTTCACCAAAATGAAGTTTATTGACAAAGAAAAAAATTAAATGTTTGAAAAAAAAAATCTAAAAATAACTATCGGCATAGATTTCTTCCGATAACAGATAGTTTCAAAAAGCAGTTATCGGCACCGATTAATCAGTTAAACTGATATATCAGTCTACCTCAATTCAAAAGGTGATTGGCTCTTTTACTTGTAAGGCGGGACTTCCTTTTCTACATCCACCATATTGGGTGTTCCAATTTCTCCCATTTATTTTAATACAAGTGGTCTGTTTCTGGCAGCACCCATCACTGATCGTTATTTTTGTTGCTTCGCAACATTCTGTTTACTGTATTATGGCATTTAATACAACCTTTGTGCACTTAATATATTTATTATGTGGTAACTATTTTATAAAGTCAGTACCTGAGCCTCCAAGCGGGCTCTGCGCTCCTCCTCCTCTTTGCGTCGTTGCATGTTCTCATTGTCCTGTTTAGCTTCGGTGAAGGCCTGCAGGAACTGATCAAAGATTCCAAAGAACTCTTCAGGTTGCATGCGAGTGACGTCTTCTCCAAAGTGTTTCACTGCCTTCTCAAACTGTGTCAAAAAAAGTCGAACTGTTATAGCAAGTAATGAAGGTTTTTTATTGCACACAAGGGATTTCTTTGGCACTAACTTGGTGAGTACTAAAAGAAGAAGAAAATTGTCATAATAAACCCAGTGACACTGATTGAGTCCAGACAGCTAGATCTAAAGCTTCTGTATGGCTACCCATATATCAATGCAATGAAATGTGAGACACGTATCCAGATATTGTGAAAACTTTTTACTAAGATTTTGCCAACCCTTAAAGAAACGTTCAATTCGTGCCCTGTAGGCACAACATAAATAATACTCAAATCAAATCCATCCCATGTGCTACTTCATGAACAGGATCAAACTGGAAGAACGTGCCTTTGAAACTGATATTATTGGCCGATTGCAGTTAAAGATTTAAGTGCATGTTTTCCAGTGGTTCCAATGTCCACGTAGGCAGACAGAAGCACATTAAACTTCAACGAAAGCAGTGATTTAATACTACAACTTTGAGTATGAGTGCCAGCACGGAGCAGGGTAAAATCTGTCATTTCATTTAACAGGCACTTCAAAGTTGCTGAGGAACAACTTTCACATTAAAGCAGCCAGAAAGGGTGACAGGCTCTGCTATGTTCAAACCTCTCATATACCTTTAACATCTATTACCTGTTTAGTGAACTGTGTTGTGCTTTTATTCTTACCAAATCCTTGGCCTCCTGAAGAGAGTCTTCAACCTCAGAGAAACTAAAACCAGCCACAGTGAAGAACTGACTGACGACAGACACAAACTTATCGCCGTAAGTCTGAGGCTGACCCCTCTGGTACTCAAGCTCCTGTTGAGAAATACATATTATTATAAAGATGGAGGGATGAAGACAAGTAACGTGATAGAGATGAAAGTATCAATCAATCCATCCATCAATCCATCCGTCTGTCTGTCTGTCTATCAGTGACATGGACTGCATTAAACGGGTACCCCTTTTCATTCGGTAGCTGCTATCATGACGTTCGTGACAACAGTCTCTTTCACTGGGATTGCACTGTGCAGTAAAGTTGTCAATTAGTCAGTTTGTTTGAAGAAAATAATGTAACTCTTATACGTTGCTGTTAACTCCTCCAAGGGTTTTAAGAGTGATTGCTCTGTCTGGGTCACACTGTTTGCCATCAGACTCAGGTAGAGACGCAAACACAGCAGGAGTAAGGGAAACTTCTGTGTTGAATGCCTAAACCCTTCTCCTTGGAGCTGTGAAGGTGCAGATTCCTGGCGGACAGCCCCCAAATGAAAATAATTCATTTGATTGGTCAGATTTGCTGTCACTGTACTAATACAAATGAATTGCAGAACCCTTCAAAATCTCCTGTGAAGGGGGAGGCAGTATCGTAGAGCTACAGTGCGATGAGTAGTTTTGATTGGCTGCCACAGACAGCTTACACTCAGTCAAACAGTAGAAAACATTTGAAGTCTTCAGTAATTTTAAGTGGTTTGGAAGTCGTACATTACTGTATTTTAATGGATGTTACCACAGACATCGCTTGGCCACGCCCACATCACCACATACCACCATTGCCGACTCAGGCCAGGGAGCCATCCAGCCTGTCACTTACTCCCCCCCCATTTCTGGAGAGGAAATCCCCAACAGTCATCTGTGCCCCCAGCCTGTGGACCACCTCGAACTTAAAAGGCTGGAGAGCCAGATACCAACGGGTGATCCGCGCATTGGCATCCTTCATGCGATGGAGCCACTGGAGCGGGGCGTGGTCCGAACAGAGGGTGAAAGCATGCCCCAACAGATAGTACCAGAGAGTGAGGACCGCCCACTTGATGGCCAAGCACTCCTCTATCATGCTGTACTTAAGTCTCCCTCAGTTTGCGACTAAAGTACAGCACGGGGCGCTCCTCCCCCTCCACCATCTGGGACAGTACCGCTCCCAACCCCCTGTCCGATGCATCCGTCTGCAAGATAAAAGGGAGAGTGAAGTCAGGAGAATGCAATAACGGTCCGCCGCAAAGTGCAGCTTTCACCCGCGTGAACGCCTGCTGACATGGCTCCGTCTATTGGACTGAATCTGGTGCCCCCTTTTAAGTCAGATCAGTCAGTGGGCTGGTGACGGTCGAAAAATTAGGCACAAACCTGCGATAATAGCCAGAAACTGTATCGCCTCCTTTTTGGTCTTAGGTCTAAGCAGGCTGCAATCGCTGCAGTTTTATCAATTTGGGGCCACACCTGCCCGTGACCCAAGTGGAAGCCTAGATACCGTACTTCCACCCACCCATTGCACACTTCTTTGGGTTTGCCATGAGTTCTGCCCATCTCAACGACCTCATGACAGCCTTCAGATGCTGCAGGTGCCGCTGCCAATCATTACTGTAAATAATAATATCATCCAGATTGGCAGCAGTGTAAGCAGCGTGTGGTCTGAGGACTTGTCGATGAGCTGCTGAGACATAGCTGGGGCCCCGAACAAACCAAACAGAAGCATCACGAATTGGTGTAATCCGAATGGTGTGGAAAATGCCATCTTTTCACGGGACATGGGAGTTAAGGGGATCTGCCAATATCCCTTTTTTAAATCCAGTGTCAAATAAAAGCGAGCCAAGCCTAACCGATTGAGCAGCTCATCAATCCAAGGCATCGGGTATGCATCAAATTTAGACACCGCATTGACTTTTCTATAATCCACACAGAACCGGACCGTGTCGTCGCTCTTAGGAACCAAAACCACTGGGCGGCCCAGTCACTGTGGGATTCTTCTATTACCGCCATATCTAGCATGGCCTTTAATTCTTTCCAAACCACTTTTTTTGTGCTCAGGTAATCAGTAGGGGTGACTACAAACCATTAACCCTGGGGTCATCTTGATATGGTGCTCAGTGAGATTCGTACGACTGGGAAGAGGCAAGAACACGTCGGAGAATTCTCCTTGCAACCTCCGTGATTTGGGATGGTGAGAGGTGGTCTCCACAAGTGACCAGGGTGACTTGATCAGTGACTTTTAAGTTTACCTCCGGTCCGAGCTCCTCCCTCTTCAGAACTACCATCACTAACATCATGGGGACCGCCTCTCTCCACGGTTTTAGGAGGTTGAGATGGTAAATCTGATGTGCTCTGCCTCTATCCTTTCGATTCACCTCATAATCAATTTCCCTAACTCGCCATGTGACCTCAAAGGGTCCTTGCCACTTGGCAAGTAATTTAGAGCTCGATGTGGTGAGCAATACAAGGACTTTATCTCCCGGTGTAAATTCCCATAGCCGAGCTATTATACAGCCGGCTTTGACGTTCTTCAGCCTGGAGCAAATTCTTAATTACCCCAGTGTGTGGAGTTTTGCTCTCAGGTCAAGAACGTATTGAATTTAATTTTTGCTGTTTGAAGGTCCCTCCCAATTTTCCTGTAGGACGTCGAGCACGCCGCGTGGTCGCTGTAATGGCCCGACGAGGTCCATACCAATTCTTTCAAAGGGGGCCTCGATCAATGGAAGGGGGTGCAATGGCACTTTTGGGGTGGTTTGCGGATTCATCGGCTGACATTCACAACATGCCTCAAACCACCTGCGAACATCCCCGCAAATGCCCGGCCAATAAAAACAGTCCATTAGACGGTTCGGTGTCTTTTCCTGCCCTAAGTGACCCGCCATCAGATTATAATGAGCCGTCTGGAATAACATTTCCTGACGGCTCTGCGGTATTAACAATTGGGTTGTATCCTCCTTTGTCTGAGTGTCCTGCTTCACTCGATACAACCGATCCTTGATAATCAAAAAATACGGGTATGAGAGTCCAATGTCTGGCTGGAGGCACGGACCATCAATCACCTTCACTTTTTCGAAGGAGTGCCTAAGGGTTTCGTCTCGCATCTGCTCCAGAGGAGAAAGAGCTAGAAAGAGAGAGAGAGAGAGAGAGAGAGAGAGAGAAGAAGAGGGCTTGCCGGCCCCCGAATACACCATCAAATGGTCCTCAGCCAACTGGATTACCTCTGTCAGTGACGCCGGGTGGTGGCAATGGACCCACTCAGCCATTCCTTTTGGTAAAAGGCTGACAAACTGCTCCAGTACCACGAGGTCGATGACAGCTTCGGCATCGCGATCCTCTGCCAGCAGCCACGGCATTGCAGAGCTGTTGAGCGAAGGTAGACGGGCGACCATATTCGCTGTACTGAAGCACTGCCGGTGTTGTTTGGGGTTACGGCCGATCCATTACAAGATGGCCCGCTTTAGGTCCGCGTACTTAGTTGTTGGGCCATGAGCTGGGCTTCCCTGGAAAGCAGGGGCAGCAATCAGGCTGCCCACTGGGTGTTGGGCCAAGCCCCATGCTTCAGCCGCCTACTCCAAGAGCTCGATGAAGGCCTCTGGATCGTCTTGTGGCCTCATCTTCGCGAGTGTGAAATGGGACTGGACTGCGGCTGCAGCTAGAGTACTCCCCTGGGCCATCAAGCTCCGCAGTACCTGTCGATCCTCCGCCTGGGCTTGGAGCAGGACCTGTAAACGCCATCCTGCTTCACACATAAGTCCAGGATGGCTTGAAGTTGGGTATGGTGGATGCCGGCAAGAGTCTTGATGACTTCGGCTAATGGTGAGGACTCCATGACAGTGTTTCTTCCCCTTAATCCCAGGTTTCAGCAACACTGTTATAGATCACTAACTCTTTGAAGGAGGAAGCGAGGGCCAGGTGAAGTCAACATAAACTTTTATTTTTCCACTTGTCAGCTTAACACAAAGCAGTTTGCTTTTCAGCACAACATAAATGCACACATAGTCAGCTTAGTGTGTCTCACTCTCCTCCCTCTGGCGGTATGAACTGCCCTTTTAACCCCCTCCAGCTCTCACTGCAACACAAAACAGCTATTAGAGGTGATTTTCCACAGGTGTCAATCGTTACTGCTCTTCCTCTCCTGGCCTCGCTCTCCACAGACGTCACTCGGCCACACCCACATCACCACAATGGATTCATTTATTAAGTGTAAAAAAAGGAAAGAACGTTTCATCATTTAAATGATTTTTCCGTCTCCATTTATGTCACCCCTTCTCCGAACGGTTTGAAGGGGCTGGCTGGTCTTTCGGTCAGTTGGTTAGTACCTTTCTTTCCATCTATCTATCTATCTATCTATCTATCTATCCATCCATCCATCTCTATCTGTCTGTCTGTCTGTCTACCTATCTATCTATAAACAACCGAGAACACCCTAGCAGCTGCCAAGCAATGCCCAAGCAACCATGTAAGAACACACTTGTAATGACCTAGCAACCAGCCAGAACACCTTAGCAACTTCGAAGGAACACCCTTGCAAATATCTAGCAACTGCCTTGCAAAATTTTCTTTTCGGATTTCAAGTGTTGTTATCATAAATAATGTTTCTCAGCCAATCAGATTGAGAGACCGGAGCTAACTGTTGTTTAAATGGTCATATTTGGCACACTGGATGAACTCAAAAGCTATGGAGTTGTCACAAATCTGGACAAAGAAGAGTCACTCACCATCTCTACACTCTTTAAGCCAGAGCGCAGGTTGTTGATGTCTTTCTCCAGCTCAGTCATGCTGGGAAAAAACAGGAGAGATAACATTTCACTGGACAATCTGCAGACCCTTTTAATCTCATTTAGAACGGCATGATTTACACAACAAACAGTGTCATGCATATCTTCACATGCCGTCTCTGATTTTTCACAGTAGGATATGTTCCTGGATGAATATTTTGTGTTTATTCTGAAACAACATTCTTGTTGAACATAGTCCTAACCCTAAAATCAGAAAAAATGATAGGTTGATAAGATTGTTAAAAGTCCAAACTCCAGCACTAATCCTTACCTTGTCCTTCCTGGCGAAATTATGGTAAGCGTCTTCCTATATTTCTGTAACTTTGATTACATTATATTCAGAGGTACGGAGTCTCTTTAAAAATGCTTAAGGGGTGCAACAGTAAAACTTGTTGTGAAAAAAGCTGTAGTGCTTACTTTACTTTCGCTGCTTCTGGAATGTTCTGCAGATCCTCATGAATCAGAGCGACTTTAGGGTACTTCTGCTCAAGCATGGTTATCAGGTAGTGCAGTAGGGTGATGTTTCTATGAGCACACACAAATCAGTTCTAGAATCAAATTCTGTTCATTTCCATATAGAGCGCGGTAGACAATTCCACTCAAACCATTACAAAGACAAATGCAATCTTTATAGCCCATGTCACACCAATGACTCCTCAACGGCATGGCTCGTAAAGGAGAGTAATATAGAGTACTCAGACAAACCAAAACCGTATCTTACTTGTCAATGCTGGACTTCGTGTCAGCAATCTTGTTGAGAGAGGACACTTTAAAGCCATAGGCGTTCCCTCGCTGGCCTTTATTCATGTAGTTACCGAAGGCCAGCACAACCTCCAGAAGCTGTCTGAGATTTTTGCTCTGAAGAACCTCTTTTGATGCTTTGCTGAGAGCTGTGCAATAAATAACATCTTCAGTATTTCTTCTACAATTTACATAATCCATATAGTGTATATAAGGCAAATAGCTGTGTAGGTCATGCATGACTGATGTATTTACCTTCCACTTTCGGCTTGATTTCTGCAACTCTTTCTGCAAACTTCTTTTTGAAGTAAAGGGACTGCAGCCGTTGTTGGTAGTGGTTGATTCTGTGGTTTAAAATTAGAAATATAATGAAACATATCAAGTTATAGAATTATATCTTGTTTATTTAAGCAACAAGGTATGAGAGGCCATGCTATATTGTTAATATAGACAAAGCTAAAGGGCTTTGTTAGGCACAACACAGAGAAAACATTATTTAAGAAAATTCATAGTCACTGAAATGTAAACCTACATGGCACCAAGGTTAATAGTTGGTATTGAGAATGGAAAGAAAAGTATGTGAACCCTTTGGAATAACCGACATTTATGTGTAAATTTGTTCTATATCGTGGATTTAAGCATGGCTGTATGGACCAATCTGCATGCAGGTCCAGAGCTATCTATTATATAAATCAAATTTTATCTAGCATAATACGTATAATACATATATAACAAAAAAGAATACTGTATATATTGGATCTTAAGAACTTCCAAGACTGTAAAACACGTACTAATATGTAGTGCCCTCATATTGCATACTGTAGCTACAAAAAGTCTGAAACTTTAACAGCCAAATATTGTTCTGTGGTTTTTCATTGTTTCATTAAAATTAAAATGTTTGACACACTGGGTCCTGTTCTTGGCAAAATATTTAAATTCCCAGATTAATATGTAAAAAGAATCCAATAACATCTGCAACTTGTTTATTTCTTATTTGGTAACATATCTCTAGATCCGTACATTCTTCATGGCGTTTCTATTTATGTCTTTGTTGGCTGACACTCCACAGAAATTAATGACATTTAGAGCTGCACAATGAAGAGGTCAGAAAATGACATCATGTTTCCAGCCCTGTTTAAAGTGTCACAGCCAATTTCAGACTTATCCAAAACAAAGAGAAACTGCATGTGGTAGCTGAAGTCAAGGATTACTGTATGAGACTAGGCAAGCCAAGATAACATCACTCGGTATAACAATTTATTTTCCACATTGTAACCTCTACATCATCCATAATTGACATTGTTTTTTGACTGTCCACTCTGATTGACCTGAATAGATTGTTACCTGCTCATCTCATAGAGGAATCGGTCTGCCTTCGCCATCCGATCCAACTCATGTTTGTGTTCTTCAAGAAGGTCCATGTCACCTTTTTCTGGAACGAACTTAAGCAGCTGCGTGAGGAGAGAGATAATGCATTCTTTAGCTGTTTATCAAGAAAAACTAGGCTGGCAAAAGGGTGGTGTGGCTCAGTAGTTCAAGACCTAGGACGGTAGCTAAAATATTGAAACAACCACACCATCTTTTTCCAGAGCAGCCTGTATTTCTCCTGAGGTTACCTGTAAGTTTTTCTTTGTATCCTGAACAATTCTTCTGGCAGTTGTGGCTGAAATCTTTCTTGGTCTACCTGACCATGGCTTGGTATCAAGAGATCCCCAAATTTTCCACTTCTTAATAAGTGATTGAACAGTACTGACTGGCATTTTCAAGGCTTTGGATATATTTTTATATCCTTTTCCATCTTTATAAATTTCCATTACCTTGCTACACAGGTCTTTTGACAGTTCTTTTCTGCTCCCCATGGTTCAGTATCTAGCCTGCTCAGTGCATCCACGTGATAGCTAACAAACTCATTGACTATTTATGCACAGACACTAATTGCAATTTAATTTGTCACCTTGTGTGTCTGTAACAAGGCCAAACATTCAAGGGTATGTAAACTTTTGATCAGGGCCATTTGGGTGATTTCTGTTACCATTATGATTTAAAAAGGAGCCAAACAACTATGTGATGATAAATGGCTTCATATGATCACTATCCTTAAATAAAAGTTTTTTTGCATGATCAGTCATAGTTTCAAAATCAATGCCAAAATTTCACAATTTCTGCCAGGGTGTGCAAACTTTTGAGCACAACTGTAGCTAAGGGTGAATATAATTTACAAATCACTCCTTTTTTGTTTTATTAGCATTTTTCATACTGTCCCAACTTTTTCGGAATTGTGGTTGTAGTACTGAAATGTGTGATGTCAATCCACTGCAGTAAAACAGGTTTGTTTTGGACACATGTCATCTTGAGTTATGAGTATGAGGGTGAGCTAAGTGATGGAGTATGTGGTGATGTTTCTCACCTGCTCAAGCATATCCTTGGGCAGATCTTCCTGCTCATCCATTGTCAATATGGCTCGCTTGATCTCCTCGTTGGAGAGTTTTAATCTAGAATAAGATTTGAGCATACCAATGTTACTCTGGTGAAAACATGTAGCCTTCCTTATTTTCAGGTGAATCTCACAAATAAATGAAGCACATTTTCCTCCCAAATTAGTCTAATGTGAAATCTCTTTCTCATTATTTTAATACAGTAATAAAAATCATCCCGTCCATAGGCAGGTTTTTTTTTCTTCACCCGAATCAACAAATTAAATTACAACAGATATATACTATTCAACAAATACTTGTATAAAGTACTGTATACTTACAACTGTACCTTAAATTATTTTTATTACAAATTTGTTTTAAAAATATATATTGTTTGCATTACAGTAAAGAGAAAATTGGATTTTTTTGCATTACAATAATGAGAATGAGATTTTTTTGCATTACAGTATTGAAAATGAGATTTTTTGCATAACAGTAATTTGAAGATTAGATTTTTTGCATTACAATAATAAAATGCATTTTTTTATTATTACAGTAATAAGAATTGGTTTTTCTGCATTATAATAATGAGAATGAGATTTGTTTTGCATTACCGTGATGAGAAATATTTTTTTGTGTAACAATAATGAGAATTCGATTTTTTTGCATTTCAGTAATAATATTAGAATTGTTTTGCAATGCAATAATGAGAATGAGATTTTTTTTTGCATTACAATGTTCAGAATGAGATTTTATGGCAATACAGTAATGAAAATTAGTTATTTGCATTACAGTAATGAAAATTAGTTATTTGCATTACAGTAATGAAAATTAGTTTTTTGCGTAACAATGAGAATGAGATGTTTTTTGCATTACAGCAATGCGAATTGGATTTTTTGGCATTGAATTAATGAGAATTCGTTTTTTGCATTACAGTAATGACAAATATTTTTTTTTTCAGACACAGAAATTCTTTTGAACAAAATGTTTTTGTCATGAACAGGTTACAAACAATCAAAACAAAACCAATGTGGGGTCAGATTTTTCTATGGTTTGGGTCAAAGGTAATTTTTTTAGGTGGTTTCAGCAAGTACCACCATGCATTAAAGGGCTTGAGATGACATTAGAGAAGATATGTATGGGTCTTGCATCTCTGCATGGGAGGACCAGTAGTCTCGATACAACTGTGATTTTTTTACCACCCATGAGTATGTTGATTGCCACTCAGGGATAAGAATGGTCACTGCATCTTTATTTCACTGCCATGTTTTGCTTCAACCCTTCAAATCCAGCTCTATGTTCACTTTCCTGATCATCAACAGTATTCTGGTCTCCATCCCTACTCACAGTATCACTTCCCTGATCTCCATCACTACTCTAAGTAGTATCACTGCCTCCATCTCCCTGCATACCATCACTATTTAGCTCTTCCCATCATCTTCCTCACTGCACTCTCTGTCTCACTACTTGAAGAACCTGATGGTAAGTCTCTCTAAAACTAGAAAGCAGAACCATTTTTCAATGTGATTTTGTGTTTTCTGTATTTGCATGGTGGTTACTGAGCAAAATAGAAAGATTCCTACTTTAAACTCTAATGCAAAACTATAAATGAAAAAAGAAGAGGTGGTTTTGCACAGTAACCACTGTGCCTGAAAGGGTTAAAAGAAAAAAAAGAAAACAGCTAAGTAAACAACGAATAGTTCTATAGTGAAGTAATGCAGAGGTTTATTACTGTGAACAAAGCTTAAATGGTGAGAGATGGTATTGGTAAGCATGAGGGCCAGTAAACTTAAGACAAAGGCATCATGGACTCACTTTGAGAGAAGGATGTTGCAGTTTTGTGCACGTCGGCCATCGATGACAGACAATTCTCTGACTTTTTTAGAGGTTACCGTGTCATCCTCAGACTCTTTCTGTAAAAAAGACAAACGGCATGAAGATCAGCATCAATATCACATTGACCATGGGTGAGAACATACAAGACACATGTGGCCTTAAACTGCCTCAAAAATACACCTGAACAGCATAATTTCACAAAAGCAGACCAAGCGCGATACAACCAGTTACAAGTACGCAAGGCATTCAAAGCAACAGAGGCATAAAACAGTCTCCTCCACCTTACATAGTGGTATTTCAAATTGGCAATGAACAGCCAGCTGTGGAGCAGACAGCAAGAAATAGTGTGTTTTGGCAATGGAACAGTAAGTTTTATTTGGAAAGTGTAAGAGGGGAAAAGGGTTGAGGGGTTCTGATCCAAGAATACGGGGGATATTTGCATTTTAGCTTCTACTTTACTGTTGCATAAACTCCAGCTGCATGCAAAACTGACTGCATGCCACATAACCAACTTGGCTAATTACGAACAGAGAATCTTGAAAAGCCTGCTAATAAACTGAAATAGGTCATTTGGTTCAATGGTATTTTAAATTATCCTACAAAAGTCTTTGATATATAACATGGTACTGAATGATTACCATATTTATGTACCATGGTATTTACCATTAATATTTACATGGTATCCAATGTACTTAAAACAATACCATGAATACTATGTCCAAAAAACATGGTAGTATCACGATACTTTTGGGTGTTTTTGTTAGGTTTGGGGCATAGCATCTAAAAACCTTATGAGTGTAAAATTTGTATTAGTCAATCCATTTGAATAAAATGAACAGATCATATAACTAGATATGACAAAACTTAAGTGTCAGGTTCATAGAGCACTTACCTGTCTAAAGTTATTTAACAGAAAGTCCTTTTATGGCAGGCAGAGAGCAGAAAGTATTAGTTAGTAAAGGAAATATGCAAAAGGGCAGGTGTAAACACAAGGCAGAAAAAACCTTGCATGTCAAAGAGAACCAGATTACAGGGGTGGGACAGAAAGACAGAGATTCAAGCAGAGGAGTTTTAGTAACATATATGTCTGACATCACAGAAATACCTAGAGAATGCAAAAGGCACCTGGAGTAATGTGAAAGATGTGCTACAAAACATATAGGACCAGACGTGTAAGAATTTTAATCATTCCATTTTTGTGTTGCTGGAGAAAAACTGATACCTGTTGTCTCTGGTAGGCTGAGAACGTTTTCTCAATGTCCTCTAAGTCTAAAAGTTTGAAAACATTGATGTCGTCCAGGTCCACCCATACCGTCCCTTCCAGTTTATTCTGCAAGACAGAGTTGAGCAATGAATACACTGCGGTACATAGATTTAATTGGCTACAGTTCAGTATTTATTATTGAACAAAACAAAAAACAAAAACACAAAAAACCTACAGAAAAACCAACACAAAACAGAAAACTGAAGAAAACAAAACTAAACAGAAAACTAAATAAAATTAAAAAAATGAGAATGGCTGAGAACACAAAACAAAATACAAATGCAAAAAGAAAAGAAAACAAAACAGCTTGTACTTTGGGGTTTCTTTTTTTATGAGCAAATATAAAAAGGTATGTTCCCACCTTGACTATGATTTAAATGTAAAAAGGTGCTTGGCTATAAACATTAAACCACCCACAAACATGATAAACTCACTTCACTGAGTTTGGTCCAGTTGAAGGACTTGAGTGGATTAGATGGCTGAGGTATGCTCTTCTTCAGTGTGGAGCCCAGAAGACCTCCAGGTAGAGGAGGAGCACCAAAGCAAGGCAGGCCTGGTGGAGGTGGTGGTCCCCCAGGTAGAGGGGGAGGAGGTGGTGGTGCTCCACCTGGAGGTGGTGGAGGAGGTGGCAGGCCAGCCGGTCCTGGGGGAGGAGGTGGGACGCTACCAGGGGCCAATGGGACAAAAGGGGGGCCCCCTGGGATATTTGTCCTCTAATAAGACAAGAAAGGGTAGAAATATGAAGCAAGAGTGTTGTAAGGCCTTTCAATCAATTGTATAGGAATCAACACAATGAAAACCACACTTTGGCTCTGTTACAATCGCTAGCGAGCTGTTAGACACACTCATGACCCTGAAGGATGTACCATACAGAAAGCTGCAAAATTATGCTGCCTTATATGAGACCTTTTTTGATCAAAGTCTAAGGCAGCCCTTCATGTATCAGTTTGAGGATAAGGCAATTCTAGAATGCCTTGTGATAAGTGTATTTTTTCTTCAAGATGACAAATGGAAATATACATTTCAAACTTAACCATTATTTATTTATTCAGTACGGAAAAGGATGGATCGAAAATATTTCCATCTAAATTAACTACTTCACCCAATTTTTGTGTGCAATGTACTACTTTTTTTTTTTTTTTTTTTTAGCTTAATAGAGCTGGTGTTTAGCTGATCGGCCAGCTGGTCTCCCACCCTGACAATGCCTAATTTCCCTCTAAGCAGACCAGCCTAACCAGCTAAGACTGGTTTAAGCTGTTGATAACAACAGAGTAAGCAAGTGCTAACAGAGTGTAGAGCATTTCAAATCAATCACTTATGAGGATACATTTCAGTTGGATGCTAAACTAGACAGCAAGACAGTTCACTAGGTTTTGGAACAGTCACTATGTGTGTGTGTGTGTGTGTGTGTGTGTGTGCATACATTGCTCATCTCATGGAGCCGTGCAGAAAGATCAGCCACTTGCTGTTTCACAAGCTTATGCTCGCTGCTCTCCTTCTCCAGCTTTTCTTTCATCTTATTGAGCGTTTGCATCATTTCTTCCTTTTCTTGAGTTTTTGCATCACACTCCCTCTCTTTCTTCTCCAGCTTCTGCTGAAGCTCATTATGTTCTACAATTCAAGCCAGAGAACAAAAACAACTTCAATCAAAATGCACCACAGCACAAACAATGCTTCATTTAACAATGTCAGCAATGTCATCACTCTTTCCCATGCAGATGAAGGCACATGTAAACACATTCAAGGCCTCCTGATGGGTAAACAGTCACTTCAAAAGGCCTAGATCAATATTTGACACATAGACAGGTCGTATACCTTTTCTCATTTTTTCTGCTTGTTCTTTCCACTGTTTCACCTCATTCTCATTGACCAACCTGTAAAATCAAACAAAAATATAGTCAATATCGTCCACACAGCTCTAAAGTACAGTATAATATGTATATATGTTGCGTGTATTGTGTTTACTGCAAATTTTTCAAAATATCTATCTATTTCATTGACCAGCAAGATAATTTTTAAATGTGTATACCTGCTATTAACACTGTCAATTTTTCTAAGTATATAAGCATAAAGATGACTTTAAAGCTAACATAAATGGACTAAATTTATAATAGTTGGTAAGGACCAGGAGGAAACCAGGGAATCTTGGTGCTAAATGTAAAGGGATCAGACATGCCTCTGTCCCCTTCACTAGTGAGCTCTTCGAAGCAAAAAAAAGCCCAAGAACTTTGTAACGTCTCTGTAATATTTGATCAAACCACAAAATGTTTTCCATATGCATTCTGCATATTTATTTTCATTTCACTGAAATTGTCCCAGATCGTCTCTCAGCCTCAATGCTTTAACTTGTTTGAACTAAAATGAAACTGTGTCGGTTTTAATTAATTCCATGCTGAATGATAACAAAAAATAAATGTTTATTTTAACTCTTGTACCATCAAAAGGAAGCTACGTCCCAGTCTGTACATCTAGCTATATGATTGTCATGTTAAAATAACAGCCTGAAAAGCTCTATTTAAGTTTATATCCATAAGACACCAAAATCTATGTACAGTCTGAAGCTTTCCTAAAATGCAGGAGATTAGGTACAGTCGGATGGGTTACTTGCTTCAAAATTACCTTTTGAGTCTGGATTATGGATTTGAGATTATATGTTTCTGAACAGAATGAGTCAAATCACAGAATTTGCCAAATGACAAGCGGTTTTGGAGATTAATGCTCAGGATATCAATAATTCCAGGCAAATACAAGAAATGAGGGCACTGGGTACAGTATTGTTAAATCACTGTTGTTGAATGCCTATGGTATAAATCTTATGACATTTGCTGGCCCATCTATTCATTACTCACATTCGCACAACGTTCTTCACATTGAAATTCTCCAGGGGAGCCACATCAGGGTCATGACCCTTTTCGTTCTGCAGGACAATCTGCTGGACAATTCTGTCAAGGAGGAGCCAGTAATGTATCGTGTTCCCACTTCTTTTATCTGAGGCATAGTGGAGACATGATGGTGAACAAATCCAAACACAACACATAGCAATAGGTTTTCTAGAAAACTTGATTCACAAACCCATAAATAATACTATGATGTTCATTCATTCACACGTTTATGGAGATTACACAAGATAATGGTGCTCAACCAGTGGCAACACTCACAAGGCATATGAAGACAGTGCTGTAATATAGACATAAAGTGCGGGAAGGCGTCCGTTTGGATGATTTGCTTCCGGATGAGATCGAACACCTGAGTCGCACTTTTAGTGTCTATGTGAACCTGAGGAGAATGAATGGCCAATGTGAAATTACTTTTGGGGGAAAAAAAAAGAGCACGTATTTACAAACAAAAACAGTAAATTAAGAAAGCAAGCTTACATTTTCAAATCGCTTTGCGAGAGCTAATTCATCTTCATTTCGTAGCATCTCAAAGAAGTCTAAATGCCTGGAAAGCAACAAAAGTCGATTGCATGTAATGCTCTGCAGAACTCCCCCAGGTACTTAAAGGGATAATTTACCCAAAAATGTAAATTAATCAACCTCATTTTGTTCCAAACCCCAAAAATGTTAGGCAAAATGACAGTCTCAATCACCATCCACTTTCATTGTACGAAAAAAAAAAAAAAAAGATGCAATGAAAGTGAATGGTGACTGAGGCTAACAATCTGCACCAAGACAGCATTTTGGTAACAATCTCCTTTTTGTTCATATGGGTTTGGAACAACAAAAGAGTAAGTGAATGATGACAGAATTTCCATTTTTGGGTGAACTATCCCTTAAAAGACAGTAAAAGACAGTACTTACCGATCTAAAGTGGAGTTTTCATGGGACCGTAATTTATCAATCACTGGTTGGATGCCCAGCATCAGAAATTCATACCGCAAATGAATTCGGAACTCCAAACTGGTCTGTAAATGAAATGCTGGAAGTTACAGAGAAAAGCTTGGGATGATTTGAATGTAATGAAATGCAGATGTGAAGAATGCGGCCCTTACCTCCCCTGCTCCCTGACTGAGGACAGCATTGATGAAGGACATGATTGCCGTCTTGAGGTTCACCTCATCTCTGTAGCGGCCCGTACTCCTGTCCAAGTCATTTAGAAGGGTCTATGTGAAAATCGAGAAGACAGGGAGACAAAAGATGAAGAATGAGAGTGAAAAAAGGAGAAAGTTATCTTAATGTTTCATTCTTAAGCCTATATGACTCAATGTTTTCAAAGGAAAAGTGGTTCCAAGAGTAAGGACCATGTTGACACCAAACAGCTGTCCATTTCTAGTTCAAACACCATGTCCTAATCAAGTGATTGAACCAAAATGATTTATTGTTGCGCACCTGAAATCGCGTCCGCTCGCAAGCGAACTTCTGATAGTGCAACATGGCTTCCAGGATCTTCTTGTGTCCTCCAGGAACTAAGCACACGGCACCCATGATCTCTAGAACCGCCACTTTGGTCTTGATGTTCTCGGTGGCCAAACTCTGGGCAATGATGTTGATGCTTTCGGTGTGGGCGAGCACATGGGCACGTCCCTGAGAGTTGTTCATCAGGGCTTTAATGCAGCCAATCAGTGAGGTGTGGATCTGAGACTCTGTGGTCTCATAGTCCATCGTTTTAAGGAAGTTCAGGATGCACGTCAGTCCATCGAGGTCTATGAAGCGTGTGACAAACCTGAGGAGGACAGCAGAGGTGAGGCCAGAGTATAAGCAGAAGATCTTCAACTCTTTTCTTCAAAGGTAGCATCTGAACTGAAATGGAACCTCATAGGTGACTGATTTCGGACGATTTTCGACTTGACTTTAAATTGTTTTAAATAGAGTTTCCCGTTAGCATGTTGCTAAGACAACAATGTGATCCTCTAATAAGCATAAAAATACAAAACACACAAATACTGTGTAAAATAGTCAATAAAGATTTATTTTTTTTCAACTTCTAACTATTGACTTTATAAGTATAATTATAATTAATATTTCTCTCAGTTTGTACACAACTTTTGATTTATTTTTGCAATGCATTCTGGAGTTACCTTATCAACTAACAATACACGCAATGCTACCCTAGAATTTTACAGTATATAATCATCCTTCCTACCTTTTGGAACAGCTTTTGTGTTAGGCACGCACTTATAATGCCTTGAAATACTGCCTACTGTACATAGGCAGCTCACTAGGACAATTTACTCTTAAAATTTCCCAATTTTTAAGCAAAATATCTATTGTAGATTCAGAGATGACTGCTTGCATGAAAAATTACTGCGGCCTTTACCACTATGATGGAGGGCCAAACAAAATGATTTTGCTGGCACTGCATAGAGTTTCTATGGGATGGTGAATACAAATTCCTAATCTTTTATGCAGCAGTCACAGTGTGCTTTTATATGCATACATGTTATTTCAGGAAACTTGGAATGAACTAAACCAATTCGATTCAAAGAGCAAAAAAGCAGCCAAATATAAACATCTTTTGTTCAGAATCAAGCTTCATTTAAAAGAATCAACAGAATTGTTTTGGACTGTTTTGGTTTGTGAACGGCACAAGTTTCTCTTGTAAACAATGACGCGCTTCCTGACTCCTCCTCCACATGACGCGTGACCTTACCAACGAGCTTACGTCATCCCTCTCATGAGCGCACGTCACAGAGATGTACAGAAGCGAACATTCGTAGTTAAAAAGTATATAAGTATTGTTTTGTTTCTAAAAAGAAAATCAATCGTTTGCATTCAGAAGAACTTTATTTGTCGACTGGAGTCGTGTGGATTATTCTGATACACCCTAAATATGCATTTTGGACCATCAAAAAATGGAGTACATTCACTTGCATTGTTTAAAGGAAGAGGCCTGAAATGAAATCCTAAAAGTCTTAAATTCTGTTTTGATGAAGAAAGAAACTCAGATACATCTTGGATGGCCTGAGGGTGAGTAAATTATCAGCAAATTTTCATTTTTGGGTGAACCATTCCTTTAATAGGCAATGCTTTAGGCACTGACACACATGGCCATTCAAAGCTGCAGCAGTGGTGTATATGATAAGTGACTGTATATTAGGGTGAACCTCAGGACCAGAGATGTCCCCGTCATAGCTTACACCAAAATCAAAGGACAAAAAAATAAGAATTTATATTTTATAGAAAGAAAATAAAGTCAATTTTAGGCTCATTAGGTGTTTTTTTTTTTTTTTTACATTATTATTTATTCATAATTGCATTGTTTTTACTGTAATGCTATATATACTGTACAAGAAAGTGAATGTGGCCCTTCCATTGACATTCAAATACAAACCACTTCAAAAGTATAGCCACAACATTATAGATGATAACATGATTTTAGTGCTATGAAATCACTTATCTGTGTACGGTTATTCCAATATTACAACTTCATTGTCATGTCAACACAACGCCCTAAACACTGCAAGCAATTTTATCATACTAAAATCATGCAGAACAGAGATTTACTCACACTAAAAACTTGTTAATACATATAATGTTTACATTGTACCCATGATTTTTGCTTCTTTTTTTTTTTTTTAAATAAACGAGGGACGAGTCAAATATTATTTATGCTACAAATGCTGGCGATTGAACTTAACTTGCAATGAACCCGGAACATTCCTTTAAATCATAAAGTATATTTGTAAAGTACAATTATAAGTATACATCATGGTAGTATTAGTTGTTCTAGTACCAATTTATGCTGATTTTATTACAGTGGAAGTTAATGTTATTACAATGGTTATTACAATGGAAGTGAATAGGGCCAGTCCATAAACATTCTTTGAAAATGTTTTTTTTTTTTTTTTTTTAAGAGGGATGAATCAAATATATTTTCTATGGTATTCAACATTATGCTTCAAATACTCTTCATTGAACCTGGATACACTATACACCAATAAGCCAAAACATTATGACCACTCACAGGTGAAACGAATAACGCTCAATAACATGTCATGGTCTGGGTAGATTAGATGGTAAGTGAATAATCAGTTCTCATAGTCAACGTGTTGAATGCAGGAGAAATGGGCAAGAGTAAAGACCTGAGTGACTTTGACAAGGACCAAATTGTTATGGCCAGGTGACTAGGTCAGAGCATCTCTGAAACGGCAAGGTTTGTGGGGTGCTCCCTGTCAGTAGTTGTGAGTACCTACCGACAGTGATCTGAGGAGGGACAAACCACAAACCTGCGACAGGGCATTGGGCGCCCAAGGCTCATCAATGCGCGAGGGCAATGAAGGCTATCCCGTCTGGTCCGAACCGACAAAAGAAAGACATTTTAATGACGGTTACGGGAGGAATGTATCAAACAGTGCATCGCACCCTGTCATATATGGGGTTGCGTAGCCACAGACCGCTCAGTGTGCCCATGATGACCCCTGTCGAAAGTGCCTATAATGAGCATGCGATAGTTGGAACTGGACCTTAGAGCAGTGGAAAAAGTTGCCTGGTCCGATGAGTCCCATTTTCTTTTACATCATGTGGAATGCCATGTACGCCATTTACCTGGGGAAGTGATGGCACCAGGATGCACTGTAAGAAGACAACAAGCCCGTGGAAGGGGGTGTGATGCTCTGGGCAATGTTTTGCTGGGAAACCCTGGGTCAGGCCATTCACGTGGACGTCAATTTGAAACATGCCACCTACCTAAACATCGTTGCCGACCAGGTACACCCCTTCATGGCAATGGTATTCCCTGTTGGCAGTGGCCTCTTTCAGCAGGATAATGCGCCCTGCCACACTGCACACATCGTTCGGGAATGGTTTGAGGAACATAATGAAGAGTTCAAGGTGTTGCCCTGGCCTCCAAATTCCCCAGATCTCAATCCGATTGAGCATCTGTGGGATAAGCTGGACCAACAAGTACGATCCACGGCGGCTCCACCTTGCAACTTACAGGACTTGATCTGCTGCTAATGTCTTGGTGCCAGATACCACAGGACACCTTCAGGGGTCTTGTAGAGTCCTTGTCTCGGCGGGTCGGTGCTGTTTTGATTGCACATGGAGGACCACCAGCATATTAGGGAGGTGGTCGGAATGTTTTGGCTTATCAGTGTATTTGTAAAGTACAATTATAAGTAAACATCTTGGAAGTATTTGTTGTTCTGGAATCAATTTATGCTGATTTTATTCTTTTTTTTAAATCAATGCATCCAGGATGTTTTCATTACTGTATTAAAGTAACAGAAATGTGGGAGGAAATGTGCTTAAATGTTATGAAAATAATGTCACAATGCAAAAACATCTATATGGTCCTAAATAGGTTTCATTATCTTTATGAAAAATATAATTTCTTATTTTTTACTTATTTGTTCAGTGTGTAATATGACATTTCGTCGGGAGATTCACCCATTATTATGACTCATTCAGGGAAGTTAAACTGCTCAACAGCTATTAACACTTCTCCTGGCAATGAATTGTGCAGTAGATCACTCTGACAACTAATACCCTTGAAGGGCACGTTTCGTATTAATGATGCACTTAGTGAAGGAGAGAGAGAGAGAGAGAGATACTCTATAATGAGAGCAATTAAGGAGAATTACACTGTCACGAAAAGACCCATTTGATCATGTGAGTGTGTTCTATTCAGTACCTCATTGGCTGTGTGCGGAGAGCAGTTTTCAAGCTCTCTATGGTCTTATTCCTCTCCTCCTCATCCTCCTTCTCCAGGGCCAGCAGGGTCTTCCTCTGATGGTGATATTTAACATTACAGGCATTAAAAAGGGGACTGTCATCAAACTGGAGGGACTTGGTCTAATGTCATATCTTAGTACTATGGCTGAAAAACCGAACACTGTACTTATGGTCACAGAAACCTTCAAACACTTCTCCAGAAGCAAACATAAATTAACTGCTCGGACTTCATCCTCCATCCCAGTGTTTTAAACACAAGCACAAACTTAAAGAGTGCTATAATATGTGTGAAGGAATTTATAGCTTCACAAATTACATTCTGATGAATGTATGTTCTCTTTCCCTTATGAAAAATGTAGTTGTTTACGAACATTAAATCTTCTCAGTAAACACCCAGTTGCCAAACAACATCCCCAAGGGCAACATCTGCAATTTTAACGACTCCCTTTTGACTAAGAGTCTTTGGATAGCTTCAGGCCAAATGCAGAAGTTAGTGTGGTCAGGGAAGTGTGCAGTATTTCCTGTTGGCTAGCTTGGCATTACATGTATAATACTGTACTTACAGCAGCCATTGAATTGATCTGATCAATGTAGAATTCAGGCCAGCTGGTCGCCCCCTTATTCTCTTCCTGCTCCTATGGAAAAACTTAATATTAGCTTGAACACTAAGATTCTTCTAAAACAATAATGACGATACAAATATTTGCAGAGAAAACCATATAAACAGACACTTAAATTTACATAAAAGCATACATTTGCAGACACACAGGAAATCCTATTTGAAAATTAACACCAAAATAATAATAATCTAACCCAAATATATTTCATACGAAATCGAAGAACGAACAGGTGACGTCATTTAGAACAAAAGCTGGCCAAAAAGACAGTGTTTTTGCGTTCATTTCGGTGGTTAATAACAGCTCGCCTGAGCGAGCTTTTAGAAAAACTTCTAACCGACTTTTTAACACCTTCTTACTGCCATTGGTCCACGTCATCGGTAGGTGTGACCTGAAGCTCCACCTACCTTGACGCCTCCAGCTTATTCTGTTTATGTTGTTTCAGTCAGTCAAAATCAGTCATCGCTCATCTTTGCAATAGTATCAGTGTCATCATAAATTACAACAACAGAGTGTAATCGGTGCATATTATGACTGCGTAGCGCATTAGCGTCATGAATTAATAATGTAAACAAGACAAATTAAACATTTTTTACTGCATATATATTACTTTAAATCATCATCGAGTGGTTAAAACAACTTTTTTTTACTGATCTCATATGAATTCTTCTCATAGAATGAGGTATTGATAACACATTTTAAAGTCACATTAGTTAAGGTTTTACTGAGTGTCCTCATATTTAAATGCTCCTCTAAACGCCTCCCACAGTGGTATGGCAGCTGTCTGAATGTTCAGAAACAGTATACTGTTGCTCGGCTGTTTAGAACTTCTTTTTACCCCAGAAAGAAGAATGAATGAGAACTTCTACCGAAGTATATTAGGGCCTTAATATGTTAAAGGGATAGTTCACCCAAAAATGAAAACTCTCTCATCATTTACTCCCCCTCATGCCATCCCAGATGTGTATGACTTTCTTTCTTCTGCAGAACACAAACAAAGATTTTTAGAAGAATATTTCAGCTCTGAAGGTCCATACAATGCAAGTGAATGGTGACCAGACCTTTCAAGCTCTAAAAAGCACATAAACACATAATAAAAGTAATCCATATTACTCCAGTATTTAAATCTATGACTTCATAAGCAATATAATAGGTGTGGGTGTGAAACAGATCAATATTTAAGTCTTTTTTTTTTTCACTTGAAAGTGGAGATTTATAGTAAAAAAGGATTGAAATATTGATCTGTCTCTCACCTAAAGTGATTGCATTGCTTTAGAAGACATATATTAAACCACTGGAGTCGTATGAATTACTTTTATGCTGCCTTTATGTGATTTTTGGAGCTTGAGAGGTCTGGTCACCATTCACTTGCATTAAAAGGGCCTAAGGAGCTGAGATATTTTTCTTCTAAAAATCTTCATTTGTGTTCAGCAGAAGAAAGAAAGTCACACATCTGGGATGGCATAAAAGATGATCAGATAAATGATGAGAGGATTCTAATTTTTGGATGAACTATCCCTTTAAAGTCAACATGAAATGCAGTTCACATCACATTTACTTCACAAATGTGACACAGTTCCAAGTTAAACAAGATATTCAATGAGGAAAAAATGCCTGGAATAGATTTTATCCATCAAGTATTAATTGGATCGGCAGGTGCAATTTTTAGAGACCCACAAAATGAGTGGCCATTTATTGTTAGATTGATATATATTAAAGGAACTGGTAGCTAGTTAAGCAGAAAAGTGTGAATATCAGTTAAAACATTTCTGTCAAATCGATTTTCAGTCTCTCTCTATATACATTGTGACGAAAGATTACAATGACAAATATTTTTTTTTCTTCAGACCAGAAACATGTTTTAAGAAAGTCAACGGGTTTAATTTTTATTTCATTTTGACTTTACAATCTTCAGACACACAAAGACACAAAGTCAATGTGCTGTCCTTCACACCAACACAGATCTCCTTGTACTGCCAATTCACATTCTCATGTACTTCCTCAGTCCCAATGTGTTAGAACAAAACTGATCGGAGTGTTGTGATATCCAAAAAATCAGTTCCAGCAACCCAAAAGTGCCTGTGAAATGATATATTTGTGTGTGTCTACACCTGACATTTTGTTTGAGTCAACTTTC
Source organism: Myxocyprinus asiaticus (assembly GCF_019703515.2). Classification (NCBI taxonomy): domain Eukaryota; kingdom Metazoa; phylum Chordata; class Actinopteri; order Cypriniformes; family Catostomidae; genus Myxocyprinus; species Myxocyprinus asiaticus. The sequence goes on along the minus strand of NC_059360.1, from coordinate 40,552,611 downwards.
AGGTAACAAGCATCTCAAGACTTAAGTTTTGGGACTATTCCAGTCCAAAAGTTCAGTTAAAAAGCTCTGGCAGAGGGTTAAAGGCTACAAGACATTCCAAAACATGCCTTTTCCCAGAGTAACTGATTCGTTAAACCTTTTAATAAAAGCCTGGGGTTGGGAAACAATACCACAGTGTTTAGTGCTATACTCAAGTGTCTATAATATACAGCTGCTCCCTCATTCCAAGATTGACTTGTGTTGGCCAGGGTAAGTTTGGAACTGGGAATTGGGGTTGTTTTGGGGGTTTCAGCGTAACGGTTACAGTACGTACACCACATGAGCCGACTTTCACGATAAGCTTCCAGGAATCTCTTTAACAAGTACACCCATTGTTTTATAACCATATTCTGCAATTATGCAATTAAACAAACTATTTTGTACCAGAGGGGCTTAGGGATTATAAAAAGTGTAGCTTGAAACCAAAAAGAAGTGTGAGAAAGTTCTCATTATGAGTTATTATGAACACAAATGCTTAATACCAGACATTCACACACATTTTGACCCCTTACGTCTTGATAGCAGTTTTAGCTCTCATTATATTGCACGGTGTTGGTTCCATATGTTGCTGAAATCCCAAAAATCCACCGAGGAGAGATTTGATTCAGTCCTTGCAGGTGTAGTTGGCCGACACACCGCATGTGGTGTTTTATTGAGCTTGGATAACAGTGCATACTTGTAAAAGTTAGACGGGTTTGGTTCAAGCATTTCTGCACAGTTTAAAAGCTGAAACGTTTGACTGTAGTGTCAGAGCTACTGTACTAGACAGTTATGGATTTTGTCACATTGCTATCAATATAAATGATGGTAGTGTAAAACTGAAGCAGAGTATGCGGTTAAACCAACTTCAAACAGAAAGTATAGTCTTTACTGTGCTTTTATGATGGTGTAGGTGAAATATAAGTCAAGATGAAATAAAAATTTACCCTATTTCGACTCATCCCTCGTTTATCAAAAAAAAAAGTGACAGAAAGACGCTTACAATAGAAGTGAATGGGGCAATCCATAAGTGTTAAAAAAAACATACTGTTTCAAAAGTATAGCCACAAGGTATACCATGACTTTAGTGTGATATCTCTATTCTACATGATTTTTGAGTGATAAAATCGCTTGCTAGGATTACAGGGTTTACCGCCATTATGATGTCATGACAATGAATTATAATATTGGATCTAACTTTACACATATAAAAGGTAAGTGATTTTATCACACTAAAATCCTGTTAACGCATATAATGTTAACGTCTTGTGGATATACTTTTCCAACAGGGTGCATTTGAATGTTTATGGACTGGCCCCATTCACTTCCATTGTTAGTGCTTCCAATCCGAATTTATAAATAAGCAATAAAAACCTCTAACTGAAAACATCTTTCATTTTTAATTCCAACTTTCTACCAATGCAGAAAACCTCTCAGAGGTTTCAAAAATGCTTTGATCCAAGCAGAAACCACAATATAAATGTTTGTATTAATATATGGATGCGAAGGGACTTAATCCCTGACATCGTAATGATTGACAGTAATCTTTTTGAAATGTTTTGGAGGTCAATAAGCCAGCAGCTGAGGGAGGGTTCCCTGGTGGGTCATGACCAGGTAACTTGTCATGCACTTCAGCAGCCTTAGAAAAACCCCAGACTACTGCTGTGTACTTTGCTCTTCAGTTCCACTGGCGTAAATGTCTCCTATAAATGAAGGTTTACAGAGTGTGACAGGGCAGCCTGGGTTCTGTTACCTCTCACTCCTCTAACCCAAATCACACGTACTGTGAAAATAAACTCTTGCACTCAACAGCAAGCCTGTGCTAGAGCGGGCTTGGTTAGATTTTGCTGTTTACATTATGGCCTAGATGTACAGTAAACTGAGGTGCGTTCATACATTTAGCTGTTTAGCTTCAAGTTCTCTGGTAAGAACAGATTAAACGTTTGAGCAGGAAACAGGGATGTTTAATGAAACAGCTATGCGGGGCCCAGGTAGCTCAGCGAGTAAAGACGCTGACTACCACCCCTGGAGTCACGAGTTCGAATCCAGGGCATGCTGAGTGACTCCAGCCAGGTCTCCTAAACAACCAAATTGGCCCGGTTGCTAGGGAGGGTAGAGTCACATGGGGTAACCTCCTCGTGGTCACTATAATGTGGTTCTCGCTCTCAGTGGGGCGCGTGGTGAGTTGTGCGTGGATGCCGCAGAGAATAGCGTGAAGCCTCCACATGCGCTATGTCTCCGTGTTAACGTGCTCAACAAGCCATGTGATAAGATGCGCGGATTGACAGTCTCAGACGTGGAGGCAACTGAGATTCGTCCTCTGCCACCCAGATTGAAGTGAGTCACTACACCACCACGAGGACTTAGAGCGCATTGGGAACTGGTCATTCCAAATTGGGGAGAAAAGGGGAGAAAAAAAAAGAAAAAGAAAAAAAAAAGGAAACAGCTATGCAAGGTTAAACTCCAAAAAATTTTCACAAACCTAGGGAACACACCCTGACATGCCGGTATTTGATTGTATTGATCTATATTATATTTGTTACCAGGGACATAAATCCCATCATTATCTGACATTAGAGTTCATTGCTTTGGGAAGGCCTTACCTTCTTCTTGCTACAGTAGATTTGCCATTTCTTCTCTGCAGGAAGGGCAAACATGGCCTCTCTATGTTTCTCTGTGAGATCCAGCTCATCCTGTAGGGGAAGGGGACATTGAGAGAGGTTTCAAGATATTGCATCTGTTTATTTCAAACAGTTTCTATTTTAATTTGTTATGTTACAGGTCCAAAAAACATGGTATTCCTATGGCACATGTCCAAAAAAACATATAGGCTAATCATGGTACATGTAAAAAAAAAAAAAACCCAAAAAACCTGGGATTGCCATGGTAAATGTCCAAACAAACATGGAATGGGCTTTGTAAATGTCCAAAAACATAGTATTGCCATGGTTCATGTCCAGAATATATGGTATTCCTATGGTACATGTCCAAAACAACATGGTACAGGCTAGTCATGGAGCATGTAAAAAAAAAAAAAAAAACATGGTATTGACATGGTACATGTCCAAAAAACATGGTATCCCTATGGTACATGTCCAAAAAAAAACATGGTATCCCTATGGTACATGTCCAAAAAAAAACATGGTATCCCTATGGTACATGTCCAAAAAAACATGGTATAGTCTAGTCATGGTCAATAAAAAACAAAACAAAACAAAAAACACATGGTATTGCCATGATAAATATCCAAACAAACATGGTATTATCATGGTACATGTAAAAAAAACAAAAAACACAGTACTGACATGTGCATGTCTAAAAAATATGGTGTTGCCATGGAACATGCCCCAATAAAACAAGGACAAAGGAAAACAAGAGTAATTAAATACATAATTAATAAATATCCATGCAGAAATGTAATTATTGAAAAAATAGAGAAATTCTGTTTGAAAAAAAATAAAAAAAATACAAATAAAAATCTTTGATATCTATTCGTTCTATTTAGTTTGCCTTTTTTTAAAAGCAAGGATCAACATCTAGGTCCTGACATATCAGCATCCTATTCAGTGAGCCACGAGACCTGGCAAAGAATCGTTTCCTCACGGCAAAGAAAAGAGTTAGTCCCATGTAAACCATCAATTAATGCCTGCACACTCCTGTGACCTGTGCATTCCCATGATGCAGTTCTGTGCTGAGTACGTCACATTCAATCCAGATGTTTAGGCAGAAGTTAATTAACTTCATGTGAGGGACAAATACAATAAGCAGGTCCTGAGAACACTTGTAACTGGCTGCATAAGGATATAATGAGGTATCCTTTAAATACAGGAAAATAGTATTATCCAACTCACCAGATACCACATATTCCTGAGTCAGGCAGGTCAAAGACTGATTGTAACCAGATATCTTTCCATCTACCTTCCAAAACCTAAACCTGCATTTTCTAATCTGCTATGCCCAAACAAAACAGGCAGAACACATATTCTTAAAGGGAGGAAGAAAGAAAGTCATATGGGTTTGGAGTAAAATGAGGCTGTAAAGGATGACAGAATTTTTATTTTTGGGTGAACTATCCCTTTAAAGCATTGTCTGTTTGCCAACTAGCTATACATGCAGACTGTTGTTCTAATCAATGCAGAACCAAAAGCCTGTTAGAAACATTTTCCTGTTAAATCAAGTTAACATGGCACTGACTGACGTCTCAATTGTGGCTCATTGTAAGCACTCAAAGACTCAGCTGTGAGCCCATCTGAGCCAAATGCCTGCTGGTCACGCGCTGGTGGGCATGAGGCACACAGACGTTCTCCTGCTTGCATGGAGTCTGCAGAGCTAATGAGGAGACATGCATTGTTTAACAGACCCTTTAATGGACCATTAGCAGGGAATGCTTGGATTCCACATAGTACGGAGTCTAATGGTGGGTTGCATCAACAAGGATCAATTTTAAATTTAGATTAAATCAAGGTTTATCTGATAGTTTTGTTGCACCAAACTTTAAACCTTTTTTAAATATAATCAGGGTTACATTTTAACCATCGATTTGATCCCAATTTCACAGTAAATCTGAATTAACTTTAATCCTCTTCCTCCAATACTTTAAACTCTTATTTAAGTCTCAGTTAGGGATTCACTTTAAACTTGCAGCTGAGGTGGTTTAAATAAACAACGGACCTACAATTAAACATGAGTGACTAGGTAAACGAACAGTGGATGTGCCATCAGCCCTCTGAGAGATATTTATCATATTATTTATGTTTATTATGGTCTGAAATGTTGGGCCGTTGGCCGCAATGTGTGCTTTCAAATTCAGTGTGCGAGTGTGGTGGCTCGTCTCGGTGGTGGCGCAATTACCTGCTTCCCCATCCTTTACAAGCAGAGACACCGGACAGAGACAGGTTTCTTGAGGAGAAGCGAGAGTAGAGCGTAATTTCGGCATTTAACAAGAGCGGTTATGAATGACAGGTGATCGTTATTGTTCCCCTCCTCTGTTATACTTGTTACAGTCGGCAGCATAGGCTGTTAATTTCTGGCCACAATAGTGGTGCGGTCGATCTGAGACGCTGTACACACTGCGGTGACATTTTCTTAACCTCCTTTCTTAACCTGCCCGGTGTACTAAAGATCTACAGCTAAGTTCAGAATCCATCATGGCGGACAAAATTAATCACGTGAGACTGTTTTAATCATGGGTTAAAAGTTTAATCTCTAATTTGTTAAACAGTATTTAAAATTAAGTGGTGCAACACAACTCAAATTAAAATAAAACTTAGATCAACAAACCCTGGATTAGTGCTAAACTCTGCTTAATTTAATCCTTATTGGTGCAACCCACCCCAAGACAAGCATTGATTCACTTCACAAATACAGGAATGGTAGAGAAAACTCTAAAGATGTAGAAAAAGTTTTATTTCTGAAAAAAAATTCTAATGGGATTGTTGTGAATGAATGCATTTAAAGTGGAAGTTCACCCAAAAATGTCATTGAACCATCCCTTTAATGGGCTCCATTTGTGACTTCTGGTCGCATCTTGCCCATGTTAGCTTGAGTGCGTACAAACTCTGCATGTACTGGCTTAGCAAAAAATGATAAAACACATGGGATAGAAAGACAAGCTTCTTTGTGTTTTAATGAGTCATCCTTACTTTGACTGCCAATATAATGTTTGACAAAAGCAAAGCAGATTTCCATTTCAAAATGGCTCAAGTCCAAAGATCTATCAAGCCCCAGTACAAAGTTTTATAAAATATCTCACAAACCAAAAGAACATTAGACTACAGTGAAAGATTAAGAGTAAGTGCTCTTCGATCCAAAACTATTAAACCTAAAATACTGCTGGGTGATTCATAATTGAAGGTTTTATTCCTCTTAACCTGTGTCTTTGAACCAGTCTGCTGGCTAAATTAGAAATTAAACATTGATTTTGTACAGATCACATTAGAACGTAGTTACTGTACATATTCACTTCTGCTGAAACCATTTCCTCAACAGAGCAAAAGAACAGCCCTACATAATAATAAGTGCTGAAAGACCCATTTCTATCCATTCATCCAATTATCCATCCATTCATCAAGCTGGGAGAGATGTGGGAAATATCTATCTATCTATCTATCTATCAAGGGTGTAATGGTTCTCGGTAAAAAAACAAACCGCATGGTTCACCACCCACGGTTTGGTAAGCATTTGCTCCACGGTTCATCTCTAGTTTAATAACGCATCTGGATCATACACTTTGGCAAAGAAACTAAAGCGCCAAATAGACATGCGCAGTTGTAACATCCGCTAATGCACCTGTATGGCTCTTTAGATGGACACGCACCACCTGTGTTTCATGTGGGTCAACTTTCTACAGAGAGAAGCTGTCATATTAACTGTATGTTAAATTAGTTGATGACATCACCGTTCCACACGCAGTAGTGTGAAGTTGAAAACGGCAAGCTGAGAAAACAAGCCGCAAACCCCTGTGCCATTCAAGTCTCCTGTCTGGGAACTTTTTCTTTTTGCGGTCAATCAGTACAGCGATGGTCAAAAACATTTACAAAACAGGCACTGTTTGCAGACATTGCTTGGCGTGAGTGCCGTATACTGGTAATACATCGTTGTTTGATTATTTATTTACGTTGACATCACCCGAGGATCGATAGCGTGCGGTGCGCACAGAGCCGCAGGTGAGCCCGAAACTGCACACAGACACAATCCCTTCCGTCTTTAAACAGGCACTCTGTGCTAGTTCGGACAGACATGAAACAAGAACTAAAGCACTTGGGGTGTTCACTGCCAAAGTTATGTTGCCCATACGTTGATGAAGATGTGGGATTTCCGCGTATGATTAAAACACTCACGTTGCGTTACGACATCCTTTCTAACATCCATTTTAACAGGTTATTCCTCCTATAGTGATGTACAACTTCTGAATGTTGAATATATGTTGAGTATGAAATGCACTTTAATGCAGGTATTAAGTTAAATGCTGAGTTAAATTGTTTTGTTAGTTAAGAACACTAAAGAAAATTAACCATGGTTTTATTCAGTAATACTATAGTAGCCATATAGTAACCATGGTTTTACTACAGTAATATTGTAATAGACATGACTGAAGTAACAATGACTACTGTCTCCGCTGTTTTCTTGGCAGCAATCATAGTTTTGATACAATTAACCATTGTTTTACAATAGTAATACTGTAGTTTCCATATAGTAACCTTGATTTTACTATAGTATTGTAACCATGACAGTAACCATGTTAATTTTGTGGTTACTATGATTTTATTACAAAAACCATGTTTAATCTATGGTTACTATTGTAAAACTATAGTGATTTGTATTGAGGGCAAATCTCTTGTAGTGTTTGTTACCAATTAGAATATATTTATTTTGGATTTGGCACTAATATTTTATTTCCCGAACATAACAAATACCGAACTGTACTGAAACAGTGACCCTAAAACTGTGATACAAACCGAACCATGAGAAATCTGAACCGTTACACCTCTATCTATCTATTCATCCATCCATCCATCCATCCATTTATCGATTATTTAATCCATCCATCCATCCATCCAACATCTATTAAAGGAATGTTCCGGGTTCGATACAAGTTAAGCTCAATCGAAAGCATTTGTGGAATAATGTTGATTACCACAAAAATTATTTTTGACTCGTTCCTCATTTTCTTAAAGAAAAAAGGCAAAAATCAAGGTTCCATTGAGGAACTTACAATTGAAGTGAATGGGGACCAATTTTTTTATGTTAAAATACTCACTTTTTCAAAAGTCTATCCACAAAACAAAGGATATGAGTGTAAGCATGATTTTAGTGTGATAAAATCGCTTACAAACCTTTTCTGTGTAAAGTTACAGCCAATTTGACAACTTAGTTTCCAAAGACAATGTAATGTCAACAAACCCTAAACGACTGTAAAAATGACTATTTAAACAACTTTGCAGCTCAAATAATACACAAGTTTTAACAGAATAATTACTCCAAGTGCTTTATAAAATTATAAGCTTCACATTTCTGTGTTTAAACCCTCCAAAAATTGGCTACATTCATTTCCATTGTAAGTGCTTAACTGTAATCTAGATTTTTGCTTTTTTTTAAAGAAAAGGAGGGACGAGTCGAAATTAATTTTTGTGGTAATCAACATTATGCCACAAATGCTGTCGATTTAGCTTAACTTGTATTGAACACGGAACATTCCTTTAATCCATCCATCCATCCAATAATTAATCATCCATCCATATAGGTATATGAAGAGCTATAGGATATACCCATCCATCCATCCATAATGAGATGTAGGAAGTAAATTAACAGTGAAGTACAGAGCAAAATAGAGAGAAAGGACACAAAAGAAATTGTGCAGGTGCATGGTACAGCACATACCACCAGTTCTGTGAACATGGCATCCAGTTCCTCAGTGGGAGGCATGGGCAGGGTGGGCTCCATGGTCTGCAGTGTGAAGTTGCTGTCATGACGGAGACGGTAGGTGATTTCAGGATGTTCACTTTTCTTTAAGCAGCAGCAGAGGAAGGAGAGGCCCCGCCCTCCTCGCTTACGTGGAGCCATCATGGCCTAAAGCCAGTCAAATATGTCTCGCTTCAGCTACGACCCCCTATCAGAGATAAAACAAAGAGAGAAAATAAGGGACAAGGTATGTAAGGGGTTCAAAAAACATGAACAAATAAAAAAAGGTAGTGAGGTTTTCCTTTCAATGAAAATAAGCTTGGCAGTGTAGCGGCTCAACGCGAAACAGAACATCATGGAAACGAGTTCTGCAACAGCTGAAAATCATACAGTCACCTAGAGCCATTTTCAGCATATTGTTTTGAGAGTAAAATGTGAGAATTTATTTATTTATTATACACTCCTGACTAACAGGTTACATCACTGTCGACCTTTTGAATCAGTAGATATATGCAAAGTATCCTGCAAATAAAATCTCCCTGAAATGAATCACAGTCAAATCTTTGGTGGCACTTATTTACAATATGCAAAGGTATCTACAAAAGCCTGTGTGTCCATGCAGTAAGACTCATAATCCCACTTGTATGATCATTAAAGAGGAGGAGAAATCTTTGATACAAAAGATGACCTGTCTCCTCCACTCGAGCTGTATAATCTCATAATCCATTACAACGATCTCTACACAAACACCCAAGCCTCGCAAACTTTCCACACATTGACAGGATTCAACATGCAAAGCATCATGAAGACAAATAGAAGAGTCAAAAAAGTAATGAGCCATAAATTAACACTATTAGGTGCTTTTACATGAGAATCACTTTAAGCAAAGCAAACTATGTCGATACTAAACCTTTTTTATAACGTATTTTATGTGTAATACAATTCAGTGTTTAAGTGGATTTGTGTCCATTACAAGCATGGGAATGTTTTAATAGTGGAAAAACAGAGGAACACTGCACAAGGATAAACGAAACCATTCTAGAGCAACAAAATAGGTTAAATCTAATTAAAGAGTTCGATACAGGCTTTGTGAGATGCTGCATGTTCTTCAGCTGTATGGTCATTAGCCTAATGGTTAAAGATCTAGGCTGGTAACTGAGAGGTTGTACCTCTCCTTCTTTTTCTCCATATTAGGAATAACAGAGAAAGTCATCATGCCCAACTCTATCTCCATCCTCTCACACTACCAGTCCCCCTGATTTAATGAGTACACCAGCCTGAGCTCCAGCAGAAGGCCATCTTGGCACCCTTGACCCTGAAAGAGCAGGTTGTAAGTGCTATAATATCCAAATAAAGATTTAAAAGGATAGTTCACCCAAAAAATGAAAATTCTGTTTTATACACCCTAGTGTTGTTCTCATATGACATTTGTCTGTGGTACACAAAAAAAGATGTAAGGAAAGATGTTAGTCTAAATCACCATTCACTTTCATTGTATGAAACAAAGGTCCAGTGAAAGTGAAATGGTGACTAACAACACACAAATATAAACTAAATACAACTTATAAAACAAAAACTAATGACATATTATATTACTGTCATACCATGCACCGCAAGACGTGTTGCATGAATATGATTCGGGACTTAAGGTCAAGGGGATTTTCAGCTACAGAGCGCAACAGTCCGATTCCAGAAGTAAAAATAAATTTTTTCCATAGACGAATTGATTTTCAATGATAACTTATAAACCTTTAAAGACAGATCAACCTTGAGCTCCAAGGTTGTTCATCGATGGTATATGCTTCTGTTGAAGCCATCTGTCAGTGTTATTTAAACTTTTTTGTTCAAAAATAGCATTTGATAGTGGAATTTGTAAACAACTACATTACCCATGGTCCAGCACAGAAAGCTTCATGAATCAGAGAACGGCGGCCGACCTAGCCCGCAAAATGTGTCTCGGAGCGACCGCCCACTCCCATGACGCACTGTGAATGACGTAATCGAGTCGGTGTCTCTTCACCCTTAAACTAATTATCTATTTGAACATATAGAAATATTTAGCAATAAACGTAAAATATATTGTTTCTATACTAATAATCAACAACCTAAAATCAATACTTTTATATATTCCCATCGTTTTTTATTCGATGACATCATTCGCAATGCTTCTTGGGATTGTAGCTCGTGCCCCCATAAAGACAATAAGTACACAGTCTTGTACCTTTGTCATTTTGCCCAATTTTCGAAGACTTTTTTGCCTCAAGTCAAAGTCTGCGAAGTTGTGATTTATCTAGGAGCTGGTTGGTTTTGTTTATGGCTTACAACTCTTTAATGAAGGATTTTATGAAAAGTCTATGGGAAAATGAATAGGAAAAATACTTCCGGAACCCAGATGGCTGAATAAGTAGAAGGGCACTGTTGCGTTCTATTAACACCTTCAATTTTAGTCTAGCTGCTCTGTGATTCAGTTAGTGAAGCTAATAAAATAGATAAGTTAGTAGTGATGCTACTAGTTAGTAAGTTAGTAAGTTAGTTAGTTAGTCCCAAGACACTGCATTAAAAACTTCCTTCCTGGCTCCTTTAAATCTTACAAGCATCAAACTACATGTTTGCATGTGCTTCCCCACATAGTCTCAATGAAGACTAGGACATCAAACAGAGTTCAGATAAGAAGCATCTCTCTTAGAATCCTCTTTGAATCTCAACTGTGATTCATCCCTTTCCAGTCAAAACAGGGGGCAGGATGTTGGCCTTCTGGACAGAGAGCGAATCATAAGGCTCGTGTCTGTGAACTCACACTATACAGAAGCTTGTGGTCACTCCCAGCTAAGTGAGAGAGCGAAAAAAGGAAGGAAGGACACAGGAAAAGCAGACAAACAGAGAAAATCATAGCAAAATTGCAAAGGAAACACCTCTGTGAGAAATTCACTCCACCTAGTCAACAATTTGGACATTCACACTAACACAAACCTTGTATGATTTTCCAATAAGGAAGAGAATCTCGATTCTCACGCTGTAAGTATTTAGAAGTGATAACCCAGCAGACACAGCTGTGCCTCTGAGCGAGGCTGGGAATTTTGGGTTTATTTCATTGTGTAAAAATATCTCAGTCCTGACTTGTTGACCCAAAGATCAGTGGGTGACACTTAGCTGTGGCCTGAGAGAAGTCTATAGCTGGTGTCACTTAAAAACAGGACAGTATGGACTGCATCTTGTATGCATCTGCATCTTGGTTTTTCCGAGGTTTGTGGTATTAAACTTTTAACCAACTTTTCCCATGAAATCAGTGAGCTTTAATAATATGGCACATTCTATACAGCTTTGAAACATTACACATTACATTTATTCATTCAGCTGAGGTGAATCTCACAAAAATATGTTCAGGTCACATTTTATCCCAAATAAAAAATAAATAAATACATAAATAAAAAGACCTTATATTAAGCAGGGCTGGGTATCGATTCAGATTTCCTGATTTGATTTTATTCTGATTCACAAGCTCTAAATATGATTAAATTAGATTCTGATTTGATTTGCTTCTGATTCTGATTCATTTAGGTATATATCATTTATAACTAGTGGTTGACCGATATATCGCGAGGCAGATAAATCTGCCACTATTCTGAATTTTTTAATTATCGGCCGATACATTTTACGATTAGCCGACTTGTTTCTCAAGGATGTGAGGGCACCAATAATCGCCTGCTTGCATGTGAAGCATCTGACAAATGTAAATGAGCAATCACGTTTTTCTGTTACATGCCATCGTGTTACTACAATAATAGACCGGTGTGCAACACAGTCTCATTTAAACGGTCCGCATATTTGAGCCATAACAGAAGCATCTTGTCTAATGATAAAAAAGGCAAATATCAATAAAACTAATATCATATACCAAATATGCAGATACCTCATTTAAACATATGTAATAAACAAACCTCACAAAACTTGAGCAAATCCAGCATCATGTGAGCGCTCATATTTCTTCCTCTAAAGCACGTATTCTATCAGCCTCTTTTCAACAGTTCCCTGTGACTTTAAACCTTTTGTTTAATGATAAAAAGGCAAATATCATACTTCTATCATACTGTATGCAAATATGCAGATACAAATACAAATACAGCCTTTTCCTTTGAAGCGCATATTCTATCAGCCTGAAACAAAACTTCAGGATCAGGATCAAAAGTTCCTCTGATTCACAAATCATGACAGTCTGTCTGTGACAATCCAAGCAGACAATCAGAGTAAATTCTAGTGACTGTTGTGCATGAAAATCCCAGGAGATCAGCAGTCACAGAAATAATCAAGCCAACCTATTTGGCACCAACAATCATGCCATGGTCCAAATCACTGAGATCACACTTTTTTCCACTCTGATGGTTGATGTGAAAATTAACTGAAGCTCCTGACCCATATCTGAATGATTTTATGCACTGCAGCCACACGACTGGCTGATTAGATAATGACTGTTGGTGCCAGATGGGCTGGTTTGAGTATTTCTGTAACGGCTGATCTTCTGGGATTTTCACACACAACAGTCTCTAGAATTTACTCAGAATGGTGCCAAAAACCAAAAACATCCACTGAGGGGCAATTCTGTGAATGGAAACACCTTGTTGATCAGAGAGGTCAGCAGAGAATGGCCAGACTGGTTCGAACTGATAAAGTCTATGGTAACTCAGATAACCGCTCTGTACAATTATGGTGAGAAGAACACCATCTCAAAATAGCATCAGGGTTGGTGCTGTTTTGGCGGCACAAAGGGGACCTACACAATATTAGGCAGGTGGTTTTAATGTTGTGGCAGATCGGTGTATCTAATAATTAAAACAACCAAATCTGAAGTAAACTTTAAAGTAAAAGTAGAGGATTGATCTTGGGATTTTAAGAATCGATGCTGAAATTGTTCAAATAAAGATCACAATAAATTGAGGAAAAAAATATATATTTACTTTTACCCAGCTCTAGTATTATTATTAATTAGTATTAAGCATAAAGAAAATGAGGCCTTTTTTAAAGATTTGTGCATTCTGACCTTTTCAAGACAATCAAGAGAATTTCCCCTACAAATTCAAAAAAATGTTTTAATGAGTATATTTTATTTTATTATTTTCAATAATGATTCTCATAACTGTAACAATAAATTTTTTACTGTATTTCAGTAAAACAATTAATGAAATAAAATGAAAATGAGATTTGTTTCACATTGCAGTAACAAATATGTGGAAAACAGTGAAAAACACACTTAAATGTCATGAAAATTGTCACAATGCAAAAAAATCTTAATGGCCCTAAAATTAAGCTACATTTTCTTTAGCTAAATAAAAATGATAATAACTTGCTTTTGTGAAATTTGACCCCAACAAGGTGTTGTGAGATTGATCCAGGTGCTTTTATTCGAAGTGACATACAAATGGTAAAAAAAAAAAAATGTAAACAATTTATCACAAATGAGAAAAAATGAGCAGTGTTGATAATATTGTAAGGACAGGATTGTATCATCCCAATAAAAACACAGAGCAAAAAGTGAAACATGTGTTCAAAGTGCTTAATATTCTTTCATTCAGTTTCAGATAAACAAGTGTACAAATGCAAGCACACAGTAAGTCAGTACAAACTACTGTAAATCATTCACAAGCGAACAGATTTTAATCCCACCTACCATTGCTGGATGTGTTCACAAGGACTGGCCCACAAACATCACTGAGCAAATATTCGCTTTCTCTGTAATTCAAACACCATACAATATGAGGCATATCTAACAAATGTCAAAATAAAAGCAGGTGATTTTGATCCACATCTCGTCCAAACAAAGCACAGGGTCGCCTGGAAGCTAAATAATCATTTTTAAGAATATACATCACAGGAAACCCCTAGCAAGTCAAAATCTGTGAAAAGTCTCGCAGAAGAAAGTTATTACTACAAAACTAACAAACGAGTGTGATTACCCTCTGCTGAAAAATTACCAAATCTTTTAGTTGTAGGGCTCATGGAATACCGCAGTCTGTACTGAGACAGGTGACTAAAATTTTTACAACTAAAACAATAAAAGAATCTGCAGCTTAATGTTGCAAACGTACTATGAACTGAGCATAACATTTTATCTAATAAAAATGGCATGTTTCCCACAGCCCAAGTGAAATAAGAGTCTCCCTGAGGTTGTAAAACACATAAAACAGTCAGTTTGTTTTTGTATAACCTTGTCCTTTTCTGAATGGACAACTATTGATTGCAAAAAAACATGTTTAACAAATTCTGGCCATGTCAGCTCCGACCTTGTTCAAGTGAACTTCACATGACGTGTATCCTTGATAAAGGGCAAAGCATCAAGGAAGAGACAGAAAATTTGAAATAGTATCAAGTTCTACATCCTCTTTGGCTTATACCATTGGGCATTAAGCTCGGGACAAGTGGTCAATCGATATATATCAGGCCGATAAATTAGCTGAAATTCATTTTTATTTTATTTTTTATTATCGGCATTGGACGCTAAATTTTCATGTTTGGCCGTTTAGTTTCTCAAGCCGCGACGGCACAAAGAGTCGCCTGCTTGCACGTGAAGGAGCCGTCTGAGACATGTAAATCACCAATCACAGTTTGTTTTGTTGTTAGTGCCGTCATTTTGCCACAATGATAGGTTGTTGTGCAATTTAAATGGTCCCCACATATCAGAGCCACGATAGACATGTATGAGCTCATGATGTTTAAAGTGCTTGGGTGTGCACATATATGGATATCTCGTTTAAACAGATTTAATTCACAAACCTCATGAAACTTGTACAAATCTGTTTTCTTCATGTGGAGCGCTCGTACAGTTGAAGTCAGAAGTTTACATACATTTTTTTACCACTCCACAGATTTAATATTAGCAAACTATAGTTTTGGCAAGTCGTTTAGGACATCTACTTTGTGCATGACACAAGTAATTTTTCCAACAATTGTTTACAGACAGATTGTTTAATTTTTAATTGACTATAATCACAATTCCAGTGGGTGAGAAGTTTACATACACTAAGTTAACTGTGCCTTTAAGCAGCTTGGAAAATTCCAGAAAATGATGTCAAGCCTTTAGACAATTAGCCAATTAGATTCTGATAAGAAGTGTACTGAATTGGAGGTGTACCTGTGGATGTATTTTAAGGCCTACCTTCAAATTCAGTATTTCTTTGCTTGACATCATGGGAAAATAAAAATAAATTAGCCAAGACCTCAGAAAAATGTTTGGACCTCCACAAGTCTGGTTCATCCTTGGGAGTAATTTCCAAAAGCCTGAAGGTACCATGTTCATCCGTACAATCAATAGTACACAAGTATAAATATCATGGACCATGCAGCCATCATACCGCTCGGGTAGGAGATGCATACTGTCTCCTAGAGATGAACATAGTTTGGTGCGAAAAGTGTAGATCAATCCCAGAATAACAGCAAAGGACCTTGTGAAGATGCTGGAAGAAACAGGTAGACAAGTATCTATATCCACAGTAAAACAAGTCCTATATTGACATACACTGAAAGGCTGCTCAGCAAGGAATAAGCCAATGCTCCAATACCGCCATAAACAAGCCAGACTACAGTTTGCAAGTGCACATGGAGATAAAGATCTTACTTTTTGGAGAAATCTCCTCTGGTCTGATGAAACAAAAATGGAACTTTTTTTGCCATAATGACCATTGTTATGTTTGGAGGAAAAAGAGTGAGGCTTGCAAGCCAAAGAACACCATCGCACCCGTGAAGCATGGGGGTGGCAGCATCATGTTGTAGGGGTGCTTTGCTGCAGGAGGGACTGGTGCACTTCACAAAATAGATGGCATCATGAGGAAGGAATATTATGTGGATATACTGAAGCAACATCTCAAGACATCAGCCATGAAGTTAAAGCTCAGTCGCAAATAAGTCTTCCGAATGGACAATGACCCAAGCATACCTGCATAGTTGTGCCAAAATGGCTTAAGGACAACAAAGTCAAGGTATTGGAGTGGCCATCGCAAAGCCCTGACCTCAATCCGATTGAAAATTTGTTGGCAGAACTGAAAAAGCGTGTGCAAGCAAGGATGCCTACAAACCAGACTCAGTTACACCAGTTCTGTCTGGAGGAATGGGCCAAAATTCCAGCAACTTACTGTGAGAAGCTTGTGGAAGGCTACCCAAAATGTTTGACCAAAGTTAAACAATTTATAGTCAATGCTACCAAATACTAACAAATTGTATGTAAACTTCTGACCCACTGGGAATGTGATGAAAGAAATAAAAGCTGATATAATTCATTCTCTCTACTATTATTCTGACATTTCAAGTAGTGATCCTAACTGACCTAAGACAGGGAACGTTTTCTACTATTAAATGTCAGGAATTGTGAAAAACTGAGTTTAAATGTATTTGGCTAAGGTGTATGTAAACTTCTGACTTCAACTGTATATATTCCTCTTAAGCACATTTTATAATAGCCTGGATCAAAACTGTTTCCCTCTGGCTCCGTCTACATAAATCCGGATATATTTGAAAACAGCGTTTTCACTTCCACACTGCCATTTTCAAGTGTTTTCCAAAGATTCTCATCCACACTGAAAAGTAAGAAAATGCTTAAATCCCCTAACTGCTAATGCAAAAAAAAAAAAAAAAATCATCGTTCCATGTAGTCTGAAATGCAATTGTCCTCGTGTTCCGTCACCACAATTCAGAGTAAACTTCTCATCGCATTTGAAGGAATACAATGTGAAGGATGTACAAAGTAACATTTATCTTTAACAACACTAGTGGGAAGCAGGCACAACAACGCTGTTACAACATGGGTCACCATCTTGATTGTTTTAGGTTGAATGGATTATATGACTGTGTCACATGACAACAACTATGTCATCGTTTTCAGATATCTCTGTTTTCCCTGTCCCCACAACAACGCGAATACAGAGTTTTCAAATTTATCCACTTGGGAGAGTATTTTCAAAAAGCTCAGTTTTCGCTGTCAAAAACGGCATTGCAGGGTGGACAGAAGGCCAAAACGTAGAGAAAATACGCAGGGTTTATCCTGCATAGAGAATTACTAGGCGGCCGCTTCCATCAAATTTCGTGCCGCCTCCAGCTGTCTACAAAACTCTGGTGGGTGTCTTCATGGAAAACACTAACAAGCGTTGCACTCGGTGGACTGTCATTTGTAACTGCAAATCTTGGCAATAATAATAAAAAAAAATTCAGTTTTCGAATAGTCGCTTGATGTCATTTAACATAACATGAGATCATATAAAACTGTAATGATGACACACGAGATGAGAGGAGCGCTGCAGCTCGAGTGTCTGATAGAAACACAGATCACAGCTTGGCGATATATCTTTATTTCATCCTTAATTAAAGTTTGTATAATACGGAAGCGTGACATGTAAATAAGCACAAACTCCAAAACTGTCATTCTCTGTGCGGTCAGAGCCGCTTCAACCAGTCGCGGAAGTGGCCCAATCTGAGCGGGAGTCGAGACCGGAAGAGATTTAAAGTTCCACCGGCTGATGTGCACTCTAACACAGAGAAGCTCGTCTCTCACCCCTGCTGTCTGCAGCTCGCAACGTGTTGCATCATTGATGAGATCATCATGATACGATCAATCTTATGTGAAAAATAACACTAAAATGACAACAACAATAAAATATGTATATATATATATATATATATATATATATATATATATAGGTTTTGGATAGACTAGATTGACAAATGCTTATCAATAATACTCTTATGGCTAAAAATGTTTACAGTGTTCAGTGACTAAAATGTCAATATGACTAAATGTTCCTAAAATATGACTAAAATGTCAACAGTTTCCATTGACTAAAACTACATTAAAATGCCCAGACTTTGTGAACTAAATTAAAATGACAAAATTAACACTAGTATTCAGTTGCCAGGTCATTAGGAGTGTATTAACGCAAAGCCAACGTTTACGTGTTTTTAACGTCACTTTTTTTTTTATCAGTATGGTACCACCTCCGCCTCATTTTGAGCCAGGAAAAACCATGAATGTGTTTTCAACCGAAAATGTATTAATGTGGACGTGGCCTCTGACTGGCGAATGTTGCGCGACAGTCAGTCCATAACACTCCAAACAGACATTCCAGCAATATTTATATTGTCTATATGCTGACTATTCAGGTAACTGACTTTTGTCAGATAATGCAAAACATTTGACATCACAATCAGTTACAGATTTGGTTGCAAAAATTTGCGAAGATTTTACACTTCTATTATGAGTTGTATTCATTTACAGCCTAGTTACATTTGGCCACTTTATGCGTTTTTACTGATTGAATTACTATCCAATTGAAAAAGCTCATTCTATTTACACTTGGCCACATTAATGTGTCTCCTATAAATCAAATCTCGCACTATATGCCAATAAAAGAGAGTTCACTTCCATGATAATGCCTATTCAGGGCAGTACATTTAAAATATGTGCTTTATTATTTGAATTTGCCCAGCGCCCATACGTGTGCCTGTGTATGGGCATGCTGTGTGTTTTTTCCCTCTGGACTTCTTGTAGGTAAGATGCGTCATGCGCATTAGCAGCACTCATGTCAGTGTTTAGTTCCAGTTTCATCAGCGATCTGCATCAAATAAATGAGGAAAAAAGTTCTGTCTCTCCTACATCATGCATTCTTCTCTTTCTTTGTTATTATTTACTGCAGGACACAAGCCCTATGCAAATATTCGGTGAAACCTGTTATGTTTCGCATTTTTCCTATGCTGACGTAGCGCTGTTTGGGAAGGGTAAAATTTACATATATGACTTGAACAGCCAGATGCATTTACACTTGACCAGTTTCATCTGGAATGCATCACTTCCTGAAGTGGTTTGAGCGATCGGATTGTCTCGAATACATTTCAGAGGGCATTTACACCTGGTCTTTTCATGATCGGATAGCTATCCGATCAGTGAAAATGCATGAAGTGTCCAAGTGTAAACAGGCCCTTAGTCACATCGGAAATCGGTGTGAACAGACTTTTGGGTGTAAGCATATATATTTTCACTCAATTTGGAATGCCCAATTCCCAATGCGCTTATAAGTCCTCGTGGTCGCGTAGTGATTCGCCTCAATCCGGGTGGCGGAGGACGAATCCCAGCTGCCTCCGCGTCTGAGACCGTCAACCCGCGCATCTTATCACGTGGCTTGTTGAGCGTGTTGCCACGGAGACATAGCGCATGTGGAGGCTTCACGCCATCCACCGCGGCATCTACGCTCAACTCACCATGTGCCCCACCGAGAACGAACCACATTATAGCAACCACAAGGAAGTTACCCCATGTGACTCTACCCTCCCTAGCAACCGAGCCAATTTGGTTGCTTAGGAGACCTGGCTGGAGTCACTCAGCACACCCTGGGATTCGAACTAGTGAACTCCAGGGATGTTAGCCAACATCTTTACCACTGAGCTACCCAGGCCCCCGTGTAAGCATTTTTAATGGAATTAAAGTTTACCTGGATGAAGAATACCTGTACAGTATGGCTTCATGAAGTGAGTATTTATGTACATTTAAAGAGCTGCTTTGACATACCGATTAGAGCTATAAGGATTCTCAGATTTTCCAGAACTTCAGCTGTTGTTGAGTGAAAGGAATGTCAATTTTTTTTTGTAATAGGAATACTGAAAAAAAACAAAGGGGAGGGAATACCTAAAGGAAGGTAAATCTGTGCATGTCTGTGCAGCAACAGCATTAAAATAATCTTGCAAAATATCTCTCTCCCCAACACATGTACACACCAGAGGAAGTAACCCAGTCCAATCCAGCCCACGTATCTCTGTGCCACACCCTGGTGACCGCACTCCAGCAGGGAAGGTCCTATTGTTGACTCCACACGTTCACCTCTCCCATTTGATTCATCAAGCCTTATGTAAGCAAAGTTTTTATTTTGTGAATGACCGTATTGATCCTGTGTCCATTTTCATTTCCATTTTATACTGGATTGTGAGTCCTTGCATTATGGAAATATACATAAATCACGAGGCATGTTCAAACTTTAGCATGTATCGGGGAAAAAACTACAGTTAACTGCAAACCTGAAGCATTCTGGCATATTGACTGCATCTGTAGAGCTGTAGATTAAAATGAGGTCATCTGGTGACTAAAGCTTGAACAATGACAGGATGCTAATTGTTTTTATCAGCTTTCGGACAGCAGGATTTGATTTGCCTTTTAACCAATAAAATTAAGCTTCATATTAGCCTCATTCCACAGGGAGATATCAAAAGAAACTTGATTTTATAGTGGTCCAAAAACAATCTGCATGGTGTTTTCCCATGAAAAAGGTTTTTGCGCATTGCTTTTAGCTTGTTGCTATGTGGTAGGATTGCTAGGGATTCCTTGCCTTGCCTTAGAAAGAACCACTAATAAAAGAAAAACTTTTTTGCCAGTCTGAAATGTTTTCTAAGGCTCCGTTCACACAAAACATGTTCTTGCATTAAAAAACTAGATGTAACACAATGAATGGAACAGAATACAGGTGTCTTGTAATGTTTTAAAAAGCTGCATTAACTTGACATCTGTCTAATGCAAGTTAATGTAAAGAAATAATTCTAAAACAGCACAGATGGACACAAAAATACATCCTGTCTGAACAGCCCCTTATTTTGTCTTGCACACAATATTGGTAATTACTTGTGGGATATACCCTTGAAGGCACCACTTTCTCTGCTATAGTTTACATCACAGAGTAGCTTTGTTTTCAATTGCCGGCAGAGGATTTGGGTCCTATATAATTTTGTATCCGTCCTGGTTGTTGCTTTTCACTAATCGGATGAATGTGAAAGAAACAGAACAACAATTAATGCACGTAACCGCCTTCAGGCCAACCGCATCAATGAGGAACGTGCCGTACTTGTTTAACAAATCTGAAATCGAATGATCCGATCCAACATGCACACTTCGATAGCCACACCAAGTATTCTAAAAATGAATGAAATATGTGCATTCTTCAAATTCAAGGAGAGACACCCATTTGTGTGCGTAAAACAAACTACTGAATACTGTTTCACTGATGCTCTCACCCCATTCAGGCAGTGTAAAGCTGTTGGGTGGTTGGATTTGTAAAAGAGAGAATACTCAAGAGGCACACAGCTCAGTGATGTCATGGGAAATGTACTGCGCTCATGAGCTATTTGCATTTTCTTTCTTTACTGGTGAAACGGTTGTGACAGGAACAGGATTTTTGGAATTGTATTCTAAACCCTTATGATTTACTCAGAATTTTCATTTTTGGATAATCTATTCCTTTCATATACATGAAAACATTTACTGTACATTTAGTCATTTGGTAGATGCTTCAATCTAAAGCAACTTACAGAACATTCAAGATAATTATTTCAATTAAATCCAATTAAAGAACTTTGAATGTGGCCGTTGGGTACTTCAAGTGTTAAAATTCAAACTTCAAATTCACTGTCTTGATATTTTGACATGTAAGAGGTCATTCTACTATAAAAATATACTGTAAATTTCAGAACTCAAAATGTAATCCCCAATGCAATAAAAGCATTTATTGAAACCAAGCTGCAAAAACGCCTTGTTCTCTACTTCCGCAACTACCTTACATCAATAGGGGGCCCACTAATTCATGACCGCCTCAACAGCAAAAAAACATCAATGCCAACATTACGTCACTGCACCCTGGCCCCGCCCACTGGCAGAGAGCAGGACAAACAGGCCTAATGTGGACTATTCCTGAACACCAAAGAGGACCCATCTGGACAATTCTGAATTATTTTTGTATATTAACATGCACTAGACAAACATCTTTGACCGTTGTCATGTATCTTGTGCCGTTTTTAAAAGACGCAGTGTCAAGTTAAAACTCTGAAGAGAAGATGCCATTTTCTGACATTTAGCTGCTGCCTCTTGCTGTTTTGAGCACAAACTGCTCAACAAACTTTTACTTCGCCCATTTGCGCCATTTTCAATTGTTGATGTATGTAAACATGCACTAGATGGACATCTTTGACCGTTTTGATGTGTTCCTGGCTTCAGTGCATGATAATACTGTATGTGTGGGCATCTTAATTGTGCTTTGGACTGTTTGTGCATTTTTTTGGCTCATATTATCGTGGATTGTATATTTTTTGGCTCATATTAGCGTGGATTATATGTTTTATTCAGCTCATATCAGAATGGATTGCTTGTGAACCAGTCATAATACTATTCAAGCTTTGCAAAGGAACGGTTATTGAAGGATGGGGCAGTTAAAAACACTATTGTACCTGATCGCAAAACAGTGAGTGAATATTTCAAATGTCATGACTGTTTGATAGTTGATGGCGCTGCTTACAGTGTGCGTTGTGTAAACCCTGAAATTTAGTTTTATAATGTTGTGAAGCTGGTTCATTCTCTTTCGACTGAGTTTCAAATATGATGGTATTTGAAGGGCTCCATGATGTTAGCCAATCATAACAGTGGGCTTTTACACTGAAGTTTTAAAGTGGCGCTTAGGCCAAAACCGAGCTTTTCATACAGAGGGCCAGAGACAGGGTGGAAAATTATCATATATTACTAAGTTATGAAATAATAATAAAAAAAAAAATAAAAAAAAAATACTTTACTAACATTATCAGTGGACCTCAGGGAAGATAATAAAATCATAAAAAAAAAAAAAAAGAATATGTCATGATCCCTTTAAAGTGCTTGTGCATCAGGCTTAGCACAATGGTCAGCACTGAGTTCAGGAGGCGGATGGATATGGGAATAAATCTGGCTGCAGCCCCTCTGGTTTTAAAGGCCAATGATCTGTATATACGGCCTAAGGGGAGAAAGTTGTACAGGAAGTGTAACATGTGCATGATGTCCTGTGCTTAAAGAGTTCCTTTACTCACTGTTCTACTGTAAATGCATATCATTACGTGTATTTGATGGGAATAGAACTCATGACCTTGGTGTTGCTGACGCAATGCTCTACCAGCTGCGCTTAAGTAACAAAACAATAACACCTATTCTTCTAAGTGAAAGTAATGAATTTTATACACCTAGAACACTTATCTTTGAAGCACAAACATGCTAAAAATGTTAATCTCATAGTTTAGCTGTTCCATATCTTCAAGACACCAGTTAATCACATGTTCATGACATGCACCATCTAATCTCAAAGATTCCTCAACTCATAGATGGCTGCTGGTGATAATTCTAATTCAGGTTGGTTGCAAATACCACAGTAAAAGCCTTAAGATATTGTGCCTTAAAACCAAACTAATATTAGTGCATACATCCTACAGCAAACATCACTTAAGCCCTGGAGCTCCATAATAATGTAAATGCATGGCAATTGCCTGGGCAGTAGAGGCAGTTTGAGGTCCCATGCAGCAGCCAGCACTCATATCTCTTCCAGGATATGGCCTAAAGAGCCCTGGCCCTGGGGAAGACAACAGCACATTCACACCAGGCTATCTCAACAGACCTCACCATATACTGCAATCCAATGAGCGTGGAGCTCCATTTCTTGCTCTCTGTGAAGATTTGTGTCCGACATTTCCTGCCTTTGTCATCAGCTGGAAAAACTCCAACATCATTGCAATGATTTAAACAAAGTTAATGAAACTTGCACTAAAACAACAGTCTCACAGGTTTGTGACTTCCAATTTTCTACACTTTTATGCAGTTTTCTTTCCTGTTTTTGTATTTTGAATTGAAACATTTTGGAGGGATGTGTCAAAGGGATCATAGCCAACAGGATTTCATTACAGCCAAGAACCATGATTTGATTTAGGTTACTACTCGATACTTGGTTTCAGGTGGTTTTAGGGGCAGGGGCATACTCATTCTAGGGAGCATCTAATTGGACAAAAATCTGTGTAGTGCAAGATGAGTCATCAATATTTTTGCTCCGTCTTCCAAGAAGATAAACACTGTAAATTTTATGTGTATATCTACTAAAGGTTAGTCAACTTTTATATTACACTAGCACATTAATGTCTTCAAAGCTCATAGAAATGGACTAAAAGCCACAAAACTCATGGGGTATTTAAAAGCTAATCCATTATTCTGGAACCCAATGATCAAATGGCTGCGAGTTTCCATTTTAGAGTTTACATAATGAAGGTCAGTAAGTGCAGCCTTCAGGCCAGTCTAGGATCAACTAGACAACAACCCCCCTGTTCTTTGGTCTGTCATCCAGCAGTCACAAGTCAATAGATGCTACTAATGGCAAGTTACAAATTGATTCCTACTGA
This sequence comes from Myxocyprinus asiaticus, assembly GCF_019703515.2. Taxonomy (NCBI): domain Eukaryota; kingdom Metazoa; phylum Chordata; class Actinopteri; order Cypriniformes; family Catostomidae; genus Myxocyprinus; species Myxocyprinus asiaticus. The sequence goes on along the minus strand of NC_059360.1, from coordinate 40,527,999 downwards.
ACTAATCAAAGCAATGTTAAGTCTGTTATTGGCTTTTGCAAACACAAGATTTACACTGCACTGTGTGTGTGTAAACAGACTAGGGGGGAAAGTAATGAGAGTATTGGTTTTATTAGTTGAAATAAGTCATCACATTTTATGTACTGATGAAAAATAGGTGTGGTAGACATAAAACATTTAGGATTTAAGAAAAAAAAACAAAAAAAACAATACATTGATGATCTGTTAACAGTACATGATGATCCAAATATTTTACACACAAAACAAGAAAAATAATTGGTTCACCACTGTCACATCAACTGCTCTACTAACAATTTATTCATCTATCTATATATTTACACAAAATATACCTATACTATATTAATAAATATTGGAATGTTAAGGGCTAGTTGTCACACTTTTTACTTAAGTGAATATAGCCACATACTTTAAAGTCACAAAAAAGCTATTAAACATGAATTTAAGCAGTTGTATGACACATCGGAAGCATAACAGGTCACGTCAAACCCCCACACACATGAACATGATCTATATCCCTGAAAAGTCAGATAAATAGTGAGCTTGTGTATTTATGATGCCGTACTCCGCATATGTGATTAATAATGTCACGACAGCACAGGGTCCCCCCCTCCCCAAACCCCTTTAGGCCATCACACAGGGGTCATACCTCACACCCTTTGGGGATTTGAGAAGAACAGGACTAAACAAGAAAGACGACTAGAGAGGAAAGATCCAAAGGCAGACAAGCCAAATATTTTTTTTAAATACAGACTTCAGACCCACATTAACTTGTAGCCCTTTAGCCTCATTTAAGCCTGATTCCCCAGTGTTAGACTCCTTCAGAATCAACAGAATCACTTATATCTAAACAAACATACACACTTGGTTTTAACCAAACATGTTTGTAATTTGGTGGCTGGCATTACATGCTATAATCCCGTGGCTTGAGTGATGGGGACTGCAGCTGAGCAGCTGCATAATGAGTTTCCCCAAGCTCAACTCTGACTTGATGAGCAAATATGAAATTGCATGTGCTGCCATTGGATATTAAGAATTTTTAAATGGTTCTCTGGAATACTTGATTAGTAGTGAGGGCTGAACTTGTTGCAGGCAACCGATTTCCTACAAAGCTGTATTACTTTCATGTCTCGTGTAGCGATCCGTTCTTTTCTCACATAATAAAATAATTCCACCTCGGCTCAATAGAATAGCTTAATTCTCATAAAATGTGTCAAGAATATGTCCTTGTCCTGTTTTACTCCAGAATCAAAAGAATCCAATAATAAATTATATTGTGCATATAGAAAATTAAACCTATTTTTAGGACAATTCAAATTTTCTTTACATTGCAAGTAGTGGTCGATTACTATGGGTTTTAAATGGCCGATGCCAATATCGATATCTAGAGAGCAGGATGGCCGATGGCCGATATAAATGCTGATATACATCAAATTTCAATAAAACAATTCAGATGTACACATCAGATCTTGTACTTATGTACTGTATTTCATATTTACTCTAACTGAAAACCCTTAAAAACCCTTGTTTACTAATCATTGAGAAATCTATTGGTAGATTTTGGAACCGACTATGTAAAGGAAAGATAACACTTCTGTTAATCGGTCAAGTGAACACAGTTATCGGCCAATGCAGGTAAATCACAAAATGGCCAAATACTGTCCAATTATCGACCGATACATCGGTTAATAACTAATTGTGACATTACTTTTATGACAGTCATGCACATTTTAACTCCCAAAATCTCATTACCGCAATGTGAATAAAAGATGGTCATTACAGCATACAATGTGAAAAAAATTATATTATGTAAAATAGTAAGGTACTGATAAATCATAGTAGAATGCAGCTTTTAATTTTCACTGATTTTAATGTAAAAAAAAAAAAAAACATAATTGTTCAACAGCATCTTATTTACTGTAATACAGAAAAAAAGGTGCGTTACGGTAATGAGAGTCATCGTTGAAAACAATGTGAACAGTAAAAGTTAAACATCAGGACACAGAGCGGTATCAAGAATTCTGGGGTAAAATGTGCTTAACTGACCTGAAAATAATGTCACAATGCAAAAAATCTTAATGGTCCAAAGTGTAGGCTTCATTTTTTTTATGCAAAGTATAATTTCATGTTTTTTGTTTGTACTGATTTGGAGTTAAATATGACCGTGACATTTTCTTGACAGGTTTCGTGAGAATCACCCTATATTTTATGTCCATTTCTTTATTAATTTGGTAAGTAGCTTTGTAGCAAGCAGGATAATTTACCCACCGCTGGGCATTATTGCAAAATAAACCCCTTCAAGGCGATTCAAGACCTGATCTCCCAGTCAAGGTGGGATTATTTTGCAATAGCGACAAACAGCGCATTATAATAGAAAGAAGAATCATTAGTAATCAAGTAGTAAAACCTCATTATATCCCACTGGTGACAATCACAATGTTACTGTAAAACACTACAATACTTGCTGCTTCTGAAAACACATCTGGACTTGCTGCCTTATCAGTTTTTAAACAACTTGAACTCTTAAGGGAACTGGTCTCAGAACAATATGAAAAGCACCTTATTTTTATCCTACCTCCATATACAGCCTCCAAACACAGCATTTTTCAGTTTTCGGACACAACCATTATTACAATATAAGTTTCTTTCTGTAGACAATAGGCTACGTTTACTACACACCTCTATATAAAACAGATCAGTACAGTCAACAGAATGGACAAATAAAAAAAAAAAAAGACTGTAACAACTTGTACATAAATCATGGTTGTTTATGTATTGTTGATTAAGTATGCAATTATGTCACTAGGGCACACCTAAAGGAGAAATGCACACCAGTCTCATTCCATTCATTTGCATTCCATTGCTGAGACCCAAACTTTGCTGCTTCACTTAGTTAAGGGCATGGACACACACTAGTTTCAACCAGGGCCAAAGGGCAAATATGGATACAGCTTACAGTGTCTTTATCTATACAAGTGATCGAAGTGTCTTCACATGGCAACACACAAAACAAAATATCAACAGCCCTGTCTTTTTTCAGTGGTCTATATATATATATATATATATATATATATATATATATATATATATATTTATTACACACACACACACACACACATATATATATATATATATATATATTTATTACACACACACACACACACATATATATATATATATATATATATTTATTACACACACACACACACACATATATATATATATATATATATATATATATATATATATATATATATATATATATATATATATATATATATATATATATATAATATTGAATTCTCTTTACAAATATTTGAACGTTTGAACATGGTTACAACCGATCTGATAAGCATTATATAACGTAAACATCACAATTACATGATGTTTCAGAACGCTGCTTTCTGCAAAAACCTAGAATAAAATGTTTTCTTAAGTGCATGTAAATGGGGTCAATGTTAGGTAATTTTAATTTTAATGAACATTCTTATAAAGTGTTACTGAGAAAATCTAGTCCCTGTGTTGGATTAAAGTCTGGGTGAGGTGTTCCTGGGTATGTAATGGTTGAAACCAAGCTTTAAAACAAAAAGACAGCATGCTCACCTCTCAAAAAGGCACGTCAAGAGCACATCGCAGCAACAAATCCAGTCAGGCAGCGAGAGCCCTGTTGATTTCAGCTCTGAACGCTGTGGTGTGGACAGCATGCAGACCGCAATGGCTCTTACATATTTCACCATCAAATCAGAGAGCAGGTCCTGAAATAGCTGCTAAAATTCCCACTAAATTGAGATTGAAATATAAAAAGCCTCTATGATGCAGCATCAGAAAAACTTTTCATTAATTACAAGAATGACTGTACTGAAGTTAATATAATATGATTTATCCAACTGCAACTGTAAGCTTGAGCTAAGAGTCTGAATAAGTGAACACTCCACACAAAACAGAGTCAGACAGATGTTCCTGGTCTGAGTGGGACCACCTTCTTCTTCCAAAGCCACACCTCCTTTTTGCACTGTCCAATAGGAGTCTAATCAGAGGGAGGCCGAGTTTGACTCACCCACGCTTAAAGAACTGACAACCAGTGTACAGTGAAAAGAGATCACACAATGAGATGTTAAAGATTGAACAAAAACAGACAGCTATGCTGAATCTGACCGAAAACAAAAGAATATATAGAACCAAATCACTGCACAGCAGGTGAAAAATCACTGCTCATCTTTGCAGCATTTGTGCCACTACTTTCTAAGCAATCAGACTTGATCATTTACACCTAGTGGAACATAATGTGGCAAAATAATCCCATACATGGAGGACCCGAGCCATACTGTACCTAGGGACCAGAGTATCATAGAGACTTATTGAGAGGTGTGCTCTTTTGACTTGGGGCCAGTAAGCTACCACCTAGAATACACTAGCAAGCAACCACATAGCAACTCAAATAAAACCACACTTTAGCAACCACACGGAAAAATGAAAAAACCCAGTTGTTCAGAACTGTCTGATCCCCCCATAAACATATTAAGTTGGTTTAAAATGCCAACAGTATACTAATCTTTACAAACAAATATTTGCATGGGCCTCCAAATAAAGCTTGCTTTTGTTAAAGTGGGTGTAGTGAAGATACAGTAGTACACAAGTTAAAGCGGATTATGCAAGCTCTGATCAAGAATTATCATAATTCTTAATGCCTTCTGACAATTAACTCCTGTTTACAAACCTTTGGCTTGGAAAACACAGCTGGAGAGCATGATGAAAAGCTGTCACAGCTGTCACTCTCATCTATACAAAATTCAGATATTTTTCTGACCTGCATTAAAAGCATTACAGTGTTTCAGCATTGATGTTAAATGCAATGTGACAGAAGAGACACAAATTTGATCTGGAGTAGGGATGCTACCGATCGGTATTGGCCGATATTCACGTCTTATGACTCAATCGGTGATCAGTAATTTGGCCGACCGCATGAACCGATCACTCATGTTGAGAAAAAAAATGGCATCACGGAGTGTGGGGAATTCTTGCATAGTGTTGTAAGACAACAAACTTGATTCAGCAGTTAAGAACGATGCAGTGGGAAAGGTATGGCAAATATGTTATGTTTGTGTACTTTACTATTAATGTGGCGTTTCACGCAGGACAAGGCAAAGGGAAAACAGCACGAGTTGTGAAACGGTCCTTATTATCGTTCATGGCGGCAGATTCTCAGTCTCCGCCGGGCATAGGCATCTCAGTAATAACGCGAGTTACAAGATGTGGTGTAATTAAAACATCTTTATTAAATATCTCCAGATTAAACGGTATTAACAATAGTAGACACATGCACTCTTTCTCCTCTTTTCTTTCATCTCTTGCCCTGATGAGAGAGTGCATGTTCCTCTCATTATAGTTCAAGCATCAACAAGTGAAAAATTAACTATTAATACAATCATCCAACTAAATGAAAAAACATGGAAGGAACTACTTGTACTTGCTAGTCTTGATTATTGGAGGACAGGATATTGGTTGGATTGACAGGATATTCAATTAATTATCCATCAGGAATTGATTGGGCGCTCCATGTCCGAATTTAGCATTTTTTAGAATAATTCTTCAGAATTAAGACAAGCATACACTACATGATTTGCAGTCTTGTTTATCGTCGTGCTGGTGCAAACACTACAGGACTGTACTATACCAACTACATGACCATTCGTCCCTGACTGAGAACACATGTATCTTACATTATCACCGTTGCACCTGGTCGTGTCTTTTGACCACTTGTGTTCAAATTTTGAGGAGAGAGTCTCTGATTTCATGAGGACATACATCAGTCATTATGTGTTTTACTAAATGATAATAAAGTGCAAAAAATTAAAAGATGATAAAGAGCTAAAAACCAGCACAGTTTTTCTTAATTATTCGCAAACATGGCGTTTAGAGCCGAATTCTGAGTTATTTTAGTGCAGTACCTGTAACTGAGCTTCTAATGTGCATGCTGCTCATATCTGTGTCCCCTATTGAACATGTTCATGCATTCGCTTTTTACATTTTCAGATCGTACGCTTATTTACCTTTAAATCCGCACAGAACTGTCGAAAACCCGGCCGTTACAGCTGCCCTTAGCATCGTCCCATTTCAAAAGGATCACCCAAAATGCATCTTACAATTAGGATAACGAAATTCATTCACAAATCCGCACAGTTTATTCTTGATAACATGTCAACAAACATGAAAGAGGGCCTGGGTAGCTCAGTGGTAAAAGACGCTGGCTACCACCCCTGGAGTTCGCTAGTTCGCTAGTTTGAATCCCAGGGCGTGCTGAGCAACTCCAACCAGGTCTCCAAAGCAACCAAATTGGTCCGGTTGCTAGGGAGGGTAGAGTCACATGGGGTAACCTCCTCGTGGTCGTTATAATGTGGTTCGTTCTCGGTGGGGCGCATGGTGAGTTGAGCGCGGATGCCTCGGTGGGTGGCGTGAAGCCTCCACACGCGCTGTCTCCATGGCAACGCGCTCAACAAGCCACGTGATAAGATGCGCGGGTTGATGGTCTCAGACGCAGAGGCAACTGGGATTCATCCTCCGCCACCCGGATTGAGGCGAATCACTACGCGACCACGAGGACTTAAAAAGCGCACTGGGAATTGGGCATTCCAAATTGGGTGAAAAAGAAAAAAAAAAAAAAGAAAAAAAAAAAACAACATGAAAGAACTGCTCTTGCCTGTTTTTAATACATATTTCCACTAATTTGCAAAAGAAAAAAAATAATAAAAACAGCTAAAAATAATAAAGACATTGGGTAGGGAGATGCGGATGATGTTTTATTTTATTTTCCAATTATTTTTTGTCTCCTGCTACACAAACCTTGCTCTCCTCTTTCAACAAACATGAAAGAATGACTCGTGCCCATTTTACTATTTGCAAAAGGAAACATTTAAGAAAAACAGCTGAAAATAATAAAGACAGGAGGTAGGGAGATGTGGGTAAAGTTTCATTTTATTTTAATAATTTTTTGTCTTCTGCTTCCTAATACTTTGCCCTCCTCTTGCGCGCTCTTTATATTTCATTGGCTGTGGCTCATTGTCGGTCTTTCGTTCGTCAGGATAGAACGCACACCTGACGACAAGACGTCAAGATATCAAGCAGTTTTGAAATCTGTCGTAGCGTCTGGGACTAGTCTCGGCCTGTCACAGGACTGCGCATACAAGAAGACCATTCGTCGTGAGATCTGAGACTTCCCGTCATAGACCAGTCGCCGACTCAAAGCATCGAAGGAGACGACTTTAAGTCATGTAATGTGCACTAATCTTCATGCACATAAAACCCAGTAATGCGTATTAAATAGGGATGCCAAGGTATGAGTTTTTGGACGGTTACATTACCGTCTGAGGGAAAAAAGGAAAATAAAGCACTGTAAACCACTTTTTTTTATTTTTATTATTTTATAATAATTTTTTTTATTATTCAACAGCACTGAGACACAAAAAGTCATATCATATCACAATTGAACGTGTTAGTGAACACGTTTCTTACGGAAATATGGACATTAAGTGCAGCCATACCATAAGAAAACTGATAAATACAAAACAAATATAGGAAGTATATAATAATAAACACCCTAATATATGGTACAACACCGCTTATCTGCATACTGGGTGCAGAATGTAAATGGGGTGTTTACAGTCGCAGGAAATCCTTGCTTTGCATTCAAAAGTATTTCATGGCATCCAACATTTTGGCAGTCCTTTAATCTGTCCACAAGACCTCACAAATAAACCTGTGGACTATGCATATTTACGGAAAGATTGCTTACTAGGAATGGGACGATATTGTTATCTCACAATTCGGTTTGAAATACGATATGAGGTTTACGATTCAATATAATCTCGATTCGATATAACACTTAAATTACAAAACAAAAATTCTAATTTTCTGAAAAAACTTTGAGCAAAATGCACATTATAATTTCTCATTAAAGTTTTTTTAATACACAATGTAAATGCTCTAAGTTTAAATAATAAGAGTTGCTCATATACCTTTCTCTATAAGAAAAGATCACAAACAAATAAGCTTTCAAATATACTGGGCTACATTCCGGCTGATCAGGTGCAGAACAAGCAATAGAACTGAACCTGTCCTGAAAAAAGTATGCGAAAGTGTATACATGTTTTTCTTTTTTTTTTTTTGTTTGTCATCATAATCAAAATTTTACTTTGTAAAAATACAAACATACTACATTATATTTATTAATATTATATCATGAAATTGTATATATAATAATGATATGAGCTATCACTGTTTGAAATGTGTACAATTTACAAGTAATAACATTCATTTATTTAAGAAACGCTAAAAAGGTTACTGTCACTTTAAGAGTTCATCGAGCACATTGTTCCGGTTCAGTGAACATTAACCGAAATCTCTAGGTTTCTTCCTCATCCATGCTGCATGAGATTAAAATTAATATTTCTTTTGACTTTTTATCTGTCTGTAAAGAACAGAAAGGATATTAAGACGCACTATTCAATGAAAGTAGAGTGCGCCTCATCTTTGATGGACACACATTACACGGAAGAAACAATCTGCTTTAACCTCAAGCACTTTTCATCAAAACAAGGCGATTTTCCAGGTACTCCAGTACTTACATTTCTAAAAGCTAAATTCAAGCATTTTAAGCACTTCAAGGACCTTGTGTGAACCCTGTAAACAGTGTAGAAAAAAGCACAGTGGGGTAAAATCAAGTGAGAGAGATTATGATGTTTGATGGGTCATTTAATTTATGATCACATGGACAGAAAACAATGTTGCAAATTTTTAAATATTGAGTTATGCCACGATAAGGTTCCTAATTTTTTTGGTTCATGATGTATCGAAATTCAATATATTGTCCCATCCCTATTGGTTACAGCAGATGATTTAAAGTCCGATAAGAGCTAAAATTAAAATGTATTGTTGAATGAGGTGAATTTGTACACAAATAATGCTTTCATAAAGAATATGAACAGAAACACAACTTCTTGAAGTTTACCACCCTTATACTAACTACACGCAAAATCACAGCGCACTGTTAGCACACTTAAACGTTCCGAGAAGTTGCATCTCTCAATTCATCCCTTGTACCACAGCTAAAAACATTAAACTCACTAGTTTGTTGTTGTTGTTGGAGGACTAGTGGAACATCTTGTCCCATCTGTAAGATGTGTACCCTTATATGACCTCTGTCTGCATGTTTTAAATCTGTCATCTTCGGTAACCTTCAGTCACTCAAATGCTCCCAAACAGACGATTTAAGTAACTTTTTCGGTGGTTATGAGTCTGGTATATCGAATTCCTCTGTTATATTTTGAAGTTCATGTGTAGACCCAGTTTCACGTGGAATGAAAGTTCACGTTCAACCCGCAATACCTGGCCAAGCACCATGTTGACACCGTCCATTACTGTAGAAACAGCTGCACTCAACAGCCAGGAACAAGCACAAGAGATTTTCACATTTAGGTTAACATCCTCAAACAATTTTATATTATATATTTATATATTAGGATATATACACTCACTGAGCACTTTATTAGGAACACCTGTACACATATACTAATTTATTCGGTTATCTAATCAGCCAATTGTGTGACAGCAGTGCAGTGCATAAAATCATACAGATACGGGTCAGGAGCTTCAGTTAATATTCACATCAACCATCAGAATGGGGGAAAAAATGCAATCTCAGTGATTTTGACCATGGCATGATTGTTGGTGCCAGACGGGCTGGTTTAAGTATTTTTGTAACTGCCGATCTCCTGGGATTTTCACACACAACAGCCTCTAGAGTTTACACAGAATGGTCACAAAAACAAAAAACATCTAGTGAGTGACAGTTCTGCGGACGAAGCGCCTTGTTAATGAGAGAGGTCAATGGAGAATGGCCAGACTGGTGCGAGCTGACAGAAAGGCTACGGTAACTCAAATAACCACTCTGTATAATTGTAGTGAGCAGATTAGAATCTCAGAATGCACAACATGTCGAACCTTGAGGCGGATGGGCTAAAACTGCAGAAGACCATGTTGGGAACTTTATTAGGACCATAGTTTTCCTAATCAAGTGCTCAGTAAGTGTATATATAATAATTTGCCATGTGTAAGTAAAACATTTCATGGTTTTTAACTATAGATTCTAAATTCTTCTTATGGTTAATTTAACTGTGAACTTTTTAATCGCGGTTAATATTGAAACAGTTTAATCGCGACATCCCTAGTATTAAAATTTGATTTCCTGTTGACTTACACACACACAATCCTTGTGGTCTCCTATCCACAGTGTACGATATCAATTATGGGACAGTCATATATCTCAATATGATCACAGTGATTGGTCAGCCAATGTCACTGCAGTGACTGACCATTCAACTATACGAGTTCACGTCACTGTATTTATTCCACTGATCAATCAGCTGGAATACAAATGTTTTCTCTAGCCAAATCTTTACCTTATATATATATATATATATATATATATATATATATATATAAACACACACAGAGACACGTACAAACTCACAGAGTGATGTGCAGCCTTCCTTGAACACTCTGCTTCAGATAAGAAATCCCATTATTTTCACAGAATACCCTGGCTGCAACATTTGGAAGCAATGATGAAAGCATGGGTTTCCAAGAGCAGATCAAATTTCCATTGTCTAAAGGAGAAGTACCAGAGTCCTTCTGGCTCTTTCCTCTGCTGTTCTGAGCACAGGTCACTGAGGTCATGTTAGGGTCATCTTCAGGAAGCACGGGCACTACTAATGATGATGTATGTCTGTTGACAGCAGTTACAGATTATGAACTTTGGTCTTTTGCAGCAGTGGAGAGGCAGAATCCATGCTCTTCAATGTCAGAATAACAACTGTCTGCTACCATTTAAAGCCACAGTTTATCAGTTTGGTCAGTTTTCAATAGATAACATCTAACTACAATTTTGTTTATCTCCAGTCTATCTAGAATGTCTCAGTATCCAACTACATTTGCATTTCCTAAAGGAAATAGCAGTGCTTGCAAAGCAGCAAAAGAGTAGTGTTGAAGTTTTAGGCTTCGGTTCTATACACAAGAAATCCCACATCAGAGTCCACTTTGCCGTTGTCATGATACTCAGCACATGTCTAATTGTCTGTCGGCTGTATAGTTACATTGATGCAAGCACGAAAAGCTCATTCGCATTTCAGAATGAAAATATTATAATGATGTCATCACTAGGAATAGGCACGAGTACTTGAGTACTTGGAAATGACAGCAATGATCGATCATGAAAATACGTGACATTTCACTAAATTCAAAATTCAGTAACAACTACGAAAATGTATCAAAGAGGGGACTTATTTTTAATTTTTAGATTTATTGCATTGTGATATTCAGTGGTACCTTTATTGTCAAGAGACGTCACATAGCAGCCAAACTGTTAAATGATGCTACAATGTTAGCGTTTGTTCAAAAGAGTGTAAAATTTTGTTTTGTTTTGAACACCAGTCTCAGCAAACATTTGCTAAACAAGTTTTATCATGTAATGTAGAAACTTTGACTCATTTATTTATATTTTTTACAGGCTTTCTGAGCATTCTTTCATTGAGTTGGCTAGCAAGTCTTCACATAATGACAAAGTATGATGCATTACACAGTATACTGATTATGCCATCTTTTGTACTTATTGTCACAGATTACATTATAACAGCCTGTAATAATGAAAAGGCGAGACACTGGAACAACGAGACACAACACAGCAGCCAAAGACGTATGTCTGACATACCTACAGTATATGTACATATATAAACTTCAATCTTGTTTTTCTAAAAAAAATAAAAAAATAAATACAAATAAAAAATTATATATATATATCTATATATATATTTTATTAAAAAAAAAACTACTTACATAGCTAAGACTTAAATTACGAACAAAACAAAGTTTGAATGGAGTTTGAATGTTAAGTCGTTGAGGCTGAATTAATTTCAACAATCTTTGAAACTGAAAAATAATATAAAGAAGAAGAAATATCAATATACTAGAGTGCTCACCTTGCAAGCTTTGTAATTTCATTAGTTGAGTTAAATATACACTCATTGAGCACTTTATTGGGAACACTATGGTCCTAATAAAGTGCCCGACAGGGTCTTTTGCTGTTGTAGCCCATCCGCCTCAAGGTTCGACGCATGGCCGTATCCACCATTGAGGTTACGGACCTCGGTATTTTTTTAATGAGGTGTATATTAAAAGTCATAAAATAATTGCCTAATAATAACTCTTTGGTGCCGCAAAGATAACCGACCTTCTCAGGTGACTGCTTGCTTGAGTTGACCAATGAAATCAGTTGGGGGGCAGGCTTTGCGCACCACTGTGCTGGACTATGTCAACAAACTTCATTCATTGCCACGATTCATCCCCACCCAGTCAGACATCATCTGACAAATAGCTCCTGTGCGTGGTTGCGCTTCATTAAACAGTGGCCGTCGGGGCCTAGGTAGCTCGGTGGTAAAGACACTGGCTACCACCCCTGGAGTTCGCTAGTTCGAATACCAGGGCGTGCTGAGTGACTCCAGCCAGGTCTCCTGTGCAACCAAATTGGCCCGGTGGCTAGGGAGGTTAGAGTCACATGGGGTGACCTCCTCGTGATCGCTATAATGTGGTTAGTTCTCAGTGCGGCGCGCGGTGAGTTGAGCGTGGTTGCCGTGGTGGATGGCGTGAAGCCTCCACACGCGCTATGTCTCCGTGACAACGCGCTCAACAAGCCACATGATAAGATGTGTGGGATGACGATCTCAGACGTGGAGGCAACTAGGATTCGTCCTCCGCCACCCGGACTGAGGCAAATCACTACGCGACCACGAGGACTTAAAAAAATAAATAAATAAATAAAAAAATAAAAAGCACATTGGGAATTGGGCATTCCAAATTGGGAGAAAAAGGAAGAAAAAAAAAACAAAAACGTGGCCGTCCATCATGAGTGAATTAACTAGCTAGCTGCCAGCTTACATTAATTACATCCATCCAATGACGGACTGATAATGATATGCTTTTCTTTCATATCAGTTTGTGTAGGGTTGAAGTGCATGTTACAATGATGAGGTACCACTATATATTTTTATTTTCATTGCAAGATTATCCTAGCAGAGGCCGGTAACATTTGCAAATAAATATCAATTTACCATGTGTTTACATTCTTTACTGACACAGACGAAAATTAAAAGACTTTTGGAAGGGAAGCAACAGGGGACAAGATGAGACTGAGAGAAAAGGAAAAAGAGAAGATGATGGAGATGAGAGAGGAAGAGCAGGTACTACCCACTGTGCCCAGCATATGATTAGCATTATGTTACTGTGCTGTTTAACACAAACAAAAACTGACCTGATCTCATTCAAACAATGTATGCCTAATTAACACAGAGATATATGTTCTTTGGTAATTACAGTGAAGCCTATAGGTTATATTTAATAAGTATAGAGTCATAATACAGTATAGTACTATTGTATAGATTAATTTAGTATAAAACACATTTTTCCTACGTTTATGCACTGCTTGAGACACATTTTTAGAATTCAAATCCAAAATGATGCAAACTTAAACACAAAGATTAAATAAAGGTGTTTTTAATTTTACTAAATAATTTTTACTACACTCTGGCTGGAGACACAAGTGAGGAGTCACAAAGAAAGGGACAGGCAGTGAATACAGCAGGAGAGAGAGAAGAAAGAGTAGAAGAGGACGGAGAGAGAAATGAACAGAAAGATTGTAATGTTGAAGGCAGAGAGACAAGAAGAGATGGGAAACAGGGAGCAGGTTATGGAGAGCAGAGAGATACAGAAAAAGAGGCTGAGAGAAAGAGCACAGGAGACACAAAAAGGAAAAGACTCAGAGAGACCACACAAGCAGAGCAATACTGGAGTAGACCAGGCTGAGATGAGAGGTGATAGAGCTGATGTCAGTCAAAGAGACACATTTCTACACAAATCTGATCCAGCCCAGTTTAAAAATAAGCCACTAACAGATGAAGACAAATACTGCCTTCTCAAGAATAAGTGGTTTAAACATAACTAGAATTACCCTAAAACAACGTTTGGTGAATGTATTACTGCTTGACAGATCATTTATGCAACTGCACACTGACATGTTTTTAAAGCTTTTATTATCCAACGTCTTAAAATGCACATATGTCGATCAGGGAAATCAATATTCCCCCCACCAACCCCGCTAGCAAACTTAGTTTTTGGACCTCGGTATTTTTTAAACCCTGCATACGGCCACGGTTCGACGTGTTGTGCATTCTGAGATGCTATTTGACTCACTACAATACAGAGTGGTTATCTGAGTTACCATAGCCTTTCTGTCAGTTTGAACCAGTCTGGCCATTCTCCGTTGACTTCTCTCATCAAAAAGGCTTTTACATCCGCAGAACTGCCGCTCACTGGATGTTTTTTGTTTTTGGCACTATTCTGACTAAACTCTAGAGACTGTTGAACGTGAAAATCCCATGAGATCAGCAGTTACAGAAATACTCAAAATCACTGAGATCCCATTTTTTTCCCCATTCTGATGGTTGACGTGAACATTAACTGAAGGTCCTGACCCGTATCAGCATGATTTTATGCATTGCACTGTTGGCAAATGATTGGCTGATTAGATAATTGCATGAATAAGTAAGTTTACAGGTGTTCATAATAAAGTGCTCAGTGAGTGTAGATCCCTAACTTAAAAACAAAATATGCAGTATGGTAACTCTTTTTCACCTTTTGCACATCCAGTCACTGACCATGTGGAATCAGTTTTTCTTTTTTTTTTAGATTTTCACTGCAAATTTTTGGCAAAAATCTTGAAAACATTGGTAATGTATTTAAAAATACTATTGTTTTGCTGAATGCATAATAAAATTACCATAAATATATATATTTTTTTTAATTAACAGGTAAATGGTGGGGAATGTGTAGAGTTATATAAATGACTGGGCATTTTAATTCTGCAGAAATCTGCACAACTTTCTACAAGCCAAACAGTGATATTATTTAAAAGATCAGGTTGAGACTTTCTAACTCAGGCAGCAGAGTAGTGCCATCCCCTTCCACCTACATACAGCATTGGCCTTTAATTACTTCCCAACATATCTTAACAAGCACACACCTTGACACAAGGAAACTATACAGACATCTTCATTTCATTTCTATCAGTGCGCCGTGAAATGCAAAACATTTGATCAGACATGACTTAATGAAATAACAAAAAACCTGATCTGATTTTTTGGGTGTAAGGTGTGTCTTGTTGCTTGAGCAAACATTCAGACGGAGAACATACAGTGGTATCCTCTCTCGAGGATTTCTCACACCCTTGGACTGTCAGGCAGAAAGTGACGGGTGTGGGAAGAGGGTGTGCCTGATGACAATAGGATGTACATCCCTTAGACCCATGGGCATGAACATACATCATCGTATAGGGCTTTTCCAACACCCACTACTGACCTTAACCCGGATTATCCTGTAACAACCTCCATGCTCTTTTCCACATACTGTAACAAGTGAAGAAAAATAACAACTTTCCCACTGGCCAAAATCCTCTTACGAAGGAATGGATAAAATCCTATTTTGGCCACATGGCCACATAGCCACATGGTATGAAGGTTTCATAAGGCCAGCAGAAATCACTCATCTCATTTACACAAGAGTCGTATCAACACACCCACTCATTACACGGTAAAAAGCCTGTTCTATGGCAATCAAAGAATGGATATCCTGTTTCCTCAAAATAGAAACAGGCAACTCCCGGACCAAACAGACAAATACAAAATTCTAATAGAAAAATGTGCCAGAAACCACTAAAAGAGCATGAAAAAACCCCAGGGAAGATTCATATGGACTGCTGTAGCCTGTTCAACTCCGGGATTGTGTCATCTTTATTTGTTATGTCCCAAATCTAATCCATAGCAGTTAAAAAAAAATAGAAAAATATCTGAGCCTTATGTTCAAATAAATCCCACTCTTCCTCTTAAATTAAAAGGAATGGGTCAGAACCATGTCATTGAAAGATTGTCACTCCCAAATCTCAATTGTGGTCTTGTTTTTAAATGCTTCGCAATGACTGTCAATGATGTCTAACCTTGGCGGGAAGCATCAAAGGCCACCATTTTTGCAAATTAATTTTGTGAGCTCTGTCGGTGGGGGAGATTATAAGGGAAACACAGCTTACATTTTGGTCTCTATGGCTTCAAAAAATTGTAATACAGTAAACAATATGAATGGACTAGTTTTATGGTAATATATTGTGCTTTTTTTGGTACTGTAGGATGCCAGACTAAAACATCCTAAATTTACCAATAATCTCATCTAAATCTCACAAGGAACTACTTCTCACCTCAATTCTTACTTATAGTTTTATTCAGATGGAATTATTTTTTTTTAGTACACAACCTACATTATGGCCCTTCTCTTCAGAGACTTGTTTTCCAGCAAGACATGCATTCATGTGCTGACTTACATTTATATTGTTGGTCTTGGAAAATACCTTTAACAAATACTTTTACAGGTAGTTAAAAGGATGGTTCACCCAAAAATGAAAATTCTGTCATGATTACTCAACCATATGTTGTTCCAAGCACATAGGAAATTCTCTCTTCTGTGGAACACAAAAGGAGATGTTAGGCTGAATGTTAGTCACCATTCACTTTCATTCATCTTTTTTCCATACAATTCAATTGAATGGTGACTGAGCCTAACATCTCCTTTTGAGAAAGTCATATGGGTTTGCAAATGTAACAGTAGCCAGCTGGTAAGTAAACCTCACTCCACTGGCCTCAAGAGGCGCACTAGCGACTGACGCTAGGGGCTGTAGCTTTTAGCCTCCTCGTTAGCGCACCCGCCTCCCATGCTGGAGACGGCGATTCGAATCCCGCTCAGAGCAAGTCGAGCAGGACTGGTTACAGTGGCCATGACAAGGATGGGAGTGAGGTTTAAGGGTGAGTGTAACGGTAGCCAGCTGGTAGGTAGCTGTGCAGTGTGTAAACCTCACTCCCCTGGGCTCAAGAGGTGTACTTGTGACTGACACTAGATGCTGTAGCCTTTAGCCTCCTCGTTAGCGCACCCACCTCCCATGCCGGGAGACGCTGGTTTGAATCCCACTCGGAGCAGGTCGAGCAGGACTGGTTACACAAACACATGATAGAATTTTAATTTTTGGGTCAACTACTCCTTTTAGAGTGGTATCCTTTCAGTAAATCATTGCTCTCTAGTTTAAAGTTGTCAAATGTAAAGAAAATTAACAGATGAAATCCTGAAAGAGGGGACCTTACTGCTAAATTAGTTATGATGTTTATTGAAAATAATGTTTATTGTATTATAAAGATAGATAATAAAATGATATTTTGAATATAATGCATGTATATTTTTTATAGTACAGTAGGCCTACTTATTATTAAAATGACTGATTCACATGGCAAAGTTGTGAAGTAGTCTGTTTTAAGTGTTTCTTTTTACCCTGCAACTGTCCTGCTAGCATTATACACAAAGAATCTTTGCTAATTCTGCTATGTTATAAAAGGTGCTGTAATATGAGCAAGCACCCTGATGTGACAAGGCAAAACTAGATCACTCCAATGTTGCACGCTTGCAATTTAGACACCTCTGTTGATTATAAATAAGAGCGATTGTTTTCTCATGCACTAGCTTGCAGAGGCACGTGCTTCCTTGGCTCACTGCACACTAGTCAAGCGTCTAATGACCTGCGGAATGCTGCGCAAGCGAGAGAGATGCATTAGTATTATTATTATTTCTTTTTACTAGTGCTGTCAGTCGATAACTTTTTTTTAATCGCGATTAATCGCATACTTTTTTGTGATTAAGTATTGAAAGTGCTGAAATTTGACACTATATATACTTCTTTTGTCGTCAAAATGTATTTCCATTTTAGGAAAGAAACAAAACAATATGTAGCAATATAATGCTTTATTAATATTTTCCAAACAAAGCCCTCCACAATATAAACATAAAAATGCTCTAAAATAGCACCAATTCAAGTCACATCTAATGTTTTCCGAAGTCTAAGCGGTAGTTTGACTAATTGAAAGAACTAGTCCCCACATAGGTTGCATATTCATTGCAATGGGCATTAAATCTCAAACTCTAATCATCCACACTATTAATCTGCAGGTAGACTGTGGCTATCCGCTTTGTTACAGCAATCGTGAAGCTGCATTCATGATTTGCTTCAGGGTGACAACAGCGCCTTAATCTAACCTTATGCCTTACATAGATTGAAAAATAGTTTATTTCTGTTACAAGTCCCATCTGGGATTGTTTTGTACATCAAATAGCGCTAAGAGCTCCTTTCTCCATCATTTTATCACTGACAGGGATGCGCTGTCAGAGATTCTTTTATTTAATGAGATAACAACATCTGCTTCCTCTATCATAGGAGAGAGTGTAACAGTAAACTTTTACATGTTATGACAGTTCTACCCCTAGAATGTCTATGGGACTGCCGCGTTATGCTGTTTTATGCTAAGCTTGTAGGCTCTCTTTGATAGAAGGTTCTGGCGCTGTGGCATGTGCGTCTGAGTTATGACTCCTGGCCGACACATTACCAGTGTCTATGCTGTATAACGATAAATGCGTTAATCGCAATTAAGAAAAATGTACACGTTAAACTTTAATTAATCGCATGAGTTAACGCGTTAATTCTGACAGCTCTTTTTACCATTGATAAATGTATTATATTACATTTTTAAAAATGTTTTATATTCATTTTGGGATTTTAAAAAACAATTGAACATTTTTCACACCAATTTCCACTATAGCACCTCTTGTGGCAACATTGAGAATGTAAAGCTTACTTGCCTGTGTTATAGATTGTGCTCTGACACATTTTGTAATGCAACAATGCACAAAATCAACCTTGAATAGCTAGAAGCATTTGATGACATTTTTTTTTTTTTTAGCCTAGGTCAATTGTCCTATGGACCATATAGTCAGTTCCATGAAGGAAAGATTTTGTCATTATAGGTGTGTCACACACAGAGAGAATCCAAGGTGTGACAACTCAGAACCTCGCCCTTAAGAAACAACATGTTATTTATTTTCATTTAAACGCTTATTCTGCACTTTAGCTGCATATGACAGCCAGTCAAACCAGTGTTGAAAACAACCATTTAAACATTTTCGGCACTGTGGTTATGTTGGACAACTAAAGGTAGCTAACATTAGGAAATAATTATGTCTGAGACATGACCAAGCATTCCGTAACCCTACCGCAACTATTACCGGCATCATTAAATACAGCAGAAAGTGAAAAAATAGAATGTTTAAAAAAAAAATTTTTTTAAAGCTCTGGCATGACTGGCGGCACAAACCGTTTTGCTTTTGTCCGGAGTCTACGGGATGCAGCTGAGAGCTCTGTGGCCTTTCTTCCATGCCGCAGGATAATGTACTCAGTTTTCTCCACCATTAGTGCTCTAATGTGTGCCCCAAAGGACCTCTACTAGTTGACAAACCAAGAGCACACTGGCTCACCCTGGTAACAAGAAAGGCAATAAAATTCCCCCTGAGAATCACACTTCCACTGGCTACTGTTTGAAAACACCCTTCCACATGTGCCAGCCCCAACCCAGAGCCAATTAGAGACCTTCAGACTTAATTGCATTTTCAGCCTCAGCGGTCTTGTTGGGGACTTGCATTTCCACTTAAGCGAAACCTAAATTTGCACATATTTCATGGCCACTGAAATTTTTTGTGAGCTCTGACAGGCCTCAGGCATTCCCTGATGCAAAATAGTGAAAGAAGCTCCTTCGTTTCATCAACACAATACCTCCAAGCCTTTTTTGTGGCGTTTCTGCTGCCCCGGTAAACCACCTGAGCCTCTGATGTGGATTCAAAGGATAATGGCCATCAGCAGCCAACTTCTCCATCTGCTGAATCCATCAAGGAACTCTTATTTAAACCTATTCCATGTGAAAGTACCGTCACGCCTTCCCATGTATCACCCATCATTTGATCACTATTTTATGAATGACTACTGCCATGATTGACAGAAAATGTTCAGCAAAACATCTCTTTTAAATGAAATGCTTTATTGCACTTGGAAAATAGTACAGAGTTTGGTAAATAAAGCCCAATCTACCATGTGTCTAATTTACACAGAAAGCAGGCATACTTGCACGTAAAGGAATGACAATGATCTAATTTAAATACTCAAGACACAGCGCAATTTCAGCGCTCATTTGCACTTGTTTAAACTAGATTGCGGGTGGGTAGTGAATAAGATGCAGGTCACAAAAGTGGTGCAACTGTTTAATGAATTCGCCCCTGAGTGGATAAGGGGGTGGTGTGGTCCAGTGATTTAATCAAGGCCGGTAGCCAAAAGGTTATAGGTATATATAGTTCCCACCATTGTGGCCTCAGGTTGCTAGAGTGGGATTTTCCCTGCATGTATTGCAAGTCGCTTTGGATAAAACTGTGGTCTACATGACTGTGAGCTACTTTCTAAACAGAATAATATGAGATATAGCATGCCCTGAAACCCCCAAAATTTTACCTTTAGGGGTACAACAGCTTGTCACTGGGGCACAGTGCTGGGGAGATTACTTCTAAATTGTAATCCGGTACTAATTACAAATAACATGACTAAAATTGCAATATTTAATATAATCTTGTGGAGCGGGACATGGTTGTGTGTCTGTCACTGGGGAGAGAGGAAGCCGTAAGGGCCATCACCTGGTGATTGTTGATATTAAACACCTGTGTCTCGTTTCAGTGACGATGGAGACAGGCTTTAAAAGACCGCCGGAGCGACAGACCGGGAGAGAGAGTCCCAGTCACGTAGACCTAATGTTACGAGAAGCTGAACGCTCCAAAGCTGTTGATTTAATACTTATGAGTTTATGTTGTCTGTTATCACTGAAGTTGATGAGTGTAATCTGAAATAGTCCTGAAAAGGCAAAGGTGTGATTGGAAACCTGAGAAATAAAATAGATTTAGTGGACGGCAACCCCGACTCCCTCTTCCTTCTTGGTGGAACTTTTACAAATCTCTTGGATTATATTTTTGTGCAATCTAATCTGATTACTTTTGGATTACCTCTGACTTGACTTGTTTGTTAGGTGATGTCATATTTGTTAGATGTGATGTCACATTCATGCGAGTAGGATAATCTATACCATTTTGACATAATGTTGCTTAAAGGGATAGTTCAACCAAAAATGAAAATTCTCTCATCTTCGCTATCAGGACATTGGATTTTGTTTATCTAAACTGCCACTTTTCCACCCACCGTCAAGATCAAAGTTTATATACCTGGGTATCCTCCATATCATATGAAAGAACCTTTATAAATACCAGTCAAACAGAGCAGCAACATGTCAAAGCAGAGTAACATGTATCTGAGATGAGTCAAAAACAGGTAAAGTGGCAAATAGTTGATCTTCAATAAGGAATGCTACAAAGGGCTCTTACATCAGCTGTATGTTGCAACAGCATGCCTTGGGCTGGGGCAATGATACTTCCAAGAACATACAGAAAGAACAGAATGCTGAATTGAACCAAAGTCCCTTTACATCAAAGTCCCTTTACATTCGGCGGCCATCTTGGTAATGCATCTGGGCAGAAATTTTCTATGGATACAAGTGGCATAAAAGTACAGCTCCCACCTACTTAAATGGTGAAAAGACCAAAATCTCAAAAATGGTTGGTCAAGTTTATAATCAAATAACATATTTCAAATTATGGCTTTAAAATTAAAATTAGAATTTCGAATATTCATCAAATAAAAATAAATAAAATACACATTCGACTGCAAAAATGAGCATTCCAATTTTGGATGTTTGCCAAGCACTGACGATGACTTCCACCATTCAGACTGATTGCATTCTTGGGCTAAAGCAGATGCATTACAGCAAATAAAACAGAACACAGGTGTCACGAGATGCATTTTAAAGGCTGAATTTCCTTTTAAATTGGCACACAGTCTAAAAAGAAATGCAGCGCTCCTCAACGAGATGCTGAAAAAACAGCAAGACATGGCACAACAGTCAAATACCTCCGTCTAGCGCATATTTACATAGAAAAAGATGGATGTGTTTGGAGTGAACAGCCTCTTAGGTAGAGGTCTTTGGTGGTTGTGTCTTGACTATGCCTTGACTTGCTCTTATTTTCATCATGCAGCATAAGCATTAGGTACGTACATACAATTGTATTTAGTGAAAAACACTGTGGTACCACCGGTATTACGAAGCTCGAGTCTGTGGTAGTACTATGGTAACGGTATAGACTACTGTGCAAAATGAAGTTAACGTAGAACCGTCTTTTGAAGCATTTTTTTTTTCTCGTTTTACTTTTTTTACTTAAGATTTGAGAATATAAACTGGCTGAATCTTTTGATTTGATCATTTTACGCACTTTTGTAAACAGCCAGATATGTTCTTTGCAATAAACAATAGCTGTGACATGGTGCTGATTGGTTTATATTAATTCATTGTACTCTCTTGTGGACATAGGGGACTTCAATTTAAAAATCAGATGTCTTGTAGGTTTTTCCCCCTACTTGATGTCTTAAAAATTTACTATTTTTCCCACTATTTTTCAGGCTGATCAGCTAATGCACATGCACATTCTCAAGGTATCTGAAAGATGATTGGCTCTTTTACCTGTAAGACAGGACTTCCTTTTCTACACCCGCCATATTGTTCCAATTTCTCCCATTCATTTTAATACAAGTGCTCCGTCTCAGGCTAAATAGTCTCCGATTAAACTCTATTGTTTGTGTTCCCTGCCCATGTTAAGAGCCCTTTGCCTTTGTGTGGTTAGAGGTGCAATGTTTGATGGAGCATTAGGGTGCCAAGCAGGACCGCAATATGAATAACATGAGATCAGAGTATTGTCCAAGCATTATCCAGGAGAGAATGGCAAATTTAAACAGCTACACTAGGCTTTTGTTCCACTACACTGGGCAGAGCCAGGATAGGCATCCCAAACCACCTCCTTTATCCGATGCACACAAACCCTGGGGCATACATCCACATACATACACATGCAAAAGCACACACACACACACACACAAACCGACACTTTATGCAGGCTTGTGCAGTGCGGTTTAAGACAAGCTCGATTTTATTAAAGGAATAGTTTACCCCAAAATGAAAATTCTCTATCATTTACACACCCTCACACCATCCCAGATGTGTTTGACTTTTTTTCTTCTGCTGAACAAAAACAAAAATGTATATTAGAATATCTCAGTTCTGTTGGTCTACACAATGCAAGTGAATAGGTACCAAAACTTTGAAGCTCCAAAAGCACATAAAGGCAGCAAAAACAAAAACAAAAAATTATCCGTAAAACTCTAGTGGTTAAATCCATGTCTTCAGAATCGATATGATAAGTGTGGGTGAAAAACAGATTAATATTAAAGTCCTTTTTTACTATCAATCTCACTTTCACATTCTTCTTCTTTTGTTTTTGGCAATTCGGATTCTTCATGCATATCGCCACTTACTGGGCAGGGACAATTTATGGTAAAAAAAAGATATTAAATATTGATCTGTTTCTCACCCACACCTATCATATCGCTTCTGAAGACATATTTAACCACTGGAGTCTTAAGGATTATATTTATGCTGCATTTATGTTCTTTTTGGAGCTTCAAAATGTTGGTACCCATTCACTTACAGAGCTGAAATATTTTTCTAAAGATCTTTGTGTTCAGCAGAAGAAAGAATGTCAAACACATCTGGGATGCCATGAGGGTGAGTAAATAATGAAAGAATTTTAATTTTGGGGTAAAATCCTCGATATTGATGATACATCATTTTTGTAATTTTCGATATTTAGCCTATGTTCTACATCTAGACGATCGGATCAGATACATGTTGCTAAAAACTCAAGCAGTTCGGCAAAGTTATACACACAAATAGCTAACTGAATCACAGTCATGATATCAGCCGCTAAGGAAGTATTAACAGGCTAGCAGCTACATAGCCCTGCTGTCATGGAAACCAGTAATGAAGCTAGCTATCCAGCTAATATGATATTGTTGTGTATCGAACAACACAGCACTGACAATGCAATACAACAGCAATCGACTGAACACAACAGCAACTTCAGTGTCAACACCATTGCTGATTATTTATGTACTATTTAGTTCAACTTTTTCATGATCCATATTGCTGTCACAGGTAAGAAAGCATTTCTTCTTCTTCATGTGATGTTTATTGGTGGTTGGCAATCCATCTTATGGTGCTTTGCCGCCACCTACTGAGCTGGAGTGTGGAGAATAACGAAGTTTTTCAGTGGGGTCAAACGTCTGCTGAAGATGATTAAATTGCCGAAATTTCATCGAAAAGAGGTCACACACCTTATGTAGGATTAAATCCTAAACTGAGTACACTTCAACAAATTAAAAGGTAGCTTACCCTGTGGAGTTTAATTGTAAACAAATAAGTTCTGTTTAATTCATTCTTGAGGTCTAACAAACATGTGTAATGCATTTATTTTCCCATTAATGGTCTGAAATGTATATCGTGATCAATATCGACATCGAATGATATGAAAAAAAAATATTGGAATAATATTTTTGGCCATATCACCCAGAACTACTTTATATCTCACAATTTCAATTTTATGTCTTGCAATTTCAACTTCACATCTGGAAATTGCAACTTTATTTATCACTATTGGTACATATAAACTCGCAATTATGAGAAATTTTATATTCCGAAGTGGAGTCCAAAATCCATTCTCCAATCACCTGACATATACACTTTTCATATATACTTAATATCCTGTTTAATTCTGAAATATGTCACTTTATAAAAAAAAAATGTTTTGCGAGTGCTGTTTCATGTTGACTTTAAAGAGATCTCTGTTGCCATGGATACAGAGCAAAGGAGTTGTCATGGACTGAATGGGTGTTCCTTTTTAACTTCAAACAAGATTACAATGTGTCTTTTTATCTTATCAAAGTAACATGAGCACATGATTATAAGATAAGACAAACAGACTTGTCCTTCACTTACTTTTAATTCTGTATGCAGAACAAAAGTAAATCTGCAAAACAATACCATAAAATCACCTATTTTTCCATTTACCACATTTTTCATCACATTACAAGCTCAAACGTGTCAGAAATGACTCTTAAACACTCTTAAACAACATTTAAAGGGATAGTTCACCCAAAACTGAAACTCATGACATCCTTTACTCCCCATCATGTTGATCCAAACCTGTATAAATTTCTTCATTCCGTGAACACAAAAGGAGATGTCGTTAGCCTTAGTAATCCTTTTAATTTCACTGTATGGAACATACAGCTCTTTTTGTGTTCCACAGAAAAATGAAAATCAAAGTGGTTTGGAACAATATGATGGTGAGTAAATAATGACAGAATTTTAATTTGGGTGAACTATCCCTTTAAAATTACTTGCCAGAAATAAAAAACGGATTACTCAGAGTCCATGGGGGGGGGGGCTTCCGTCTGGTATTGTTTGCACTCTGAAAGTAGTCCCGGTATCATGTTTTGGCAGTGTTTTGGCATTCCCTAGCACTGAGATACTGCAGATGTGTCGATGTGACCCCAAATCTCTAATTAAAGACGTCTCCCACATGTCTAATGTCAGCATCTCTACCAACCTCCCCAATTAGGCAAAACATAAACTCTCGTTGCTGTGCATGACTATGAATGCACCCACACCCTTACATTAACTTTCAAACTTCTCCCAAGCAGAAAAAAATGAGGAAAAGGATAGTTCACTCAAATATGGAAATTCTGTATCATTTAATCACCCTCATGTTGTTTCAACCTTTTCCTTCTTCACTGGAACAAAACAGAAGCTAGGCAGAATGAAAGCCTCAGTCACCATTCACTGTTCCACAAAAATAAGAAAATCATACAGGTTTGGAAAAACATAAGGATGAGTAAATAATTTTTTGGCGAACTATCCCTTTAAGAGAAGCCTTGGAAGAACATAAACAAGGGAAAGAAAGAAAAAGGGGCAGATTGAGAAAGGGCCCAGGGATTTGGCTTATCGCCCAACATGTTAAGTACTGGAGGTGTGACTAAACCAGAGATGGTGAACACAGAACAGTGCAACAAATTAATAAGGTCAGACAGCCACGGATGAGCACGACAAGCAGGCGAAGATATGCAGGAATGTGGCAATGATTTTCAATGTGAACGAACACGCATTACATCCATGTGGGTAGCAGTTCTTGGTCGGATCAGAGACTCCTTGCATTAATACTAATGATATCACCGCAAGTCTGTGCTTGTGATCTTGATCATGGAAGAATGCTATAACCACTCATTATTGCAATAATTTAAATTAAAAAGTGGGTTGCGTGCAGACATAGCCAAAAGCAGGGAAAATAATGGTTCCACTGTGCATAAATTAATGATGAAAGAGTATACTGTATAATAATATCATGCAAGTGACAATTTCTACAGGCACTACTTTTATTTATACAATTACTTGTCCCAACTTCAAACTGTTATTTTTGTCAATTTTAAAATACTTTCTATCATCCCAACTAAAGGAATTTTCCAGGTTCAAAACAAGTTAAGCTCGACCGACAGCATTTGCCGCATAATGTTGATCACCAGAAAATTTTCCTTAAACATTTTTTTTCCTTAAAAACGGAAGTGAATGGGGCCAATCCGTAACATTAAAATACTCACTGTTTCAAAAGTATAGCCACAAGACGTAAACAATTTGCATGTTAACATGATTTTAGTGTAATAAAATCACTTAGTAACCTTTTATGTGTAAAGTTATAGCCAATTTTACAACTTTGTTGCCATGTAATCCAACACAAAAGTCGATTTAAACAACTTTACAGCTCAAATAATGCACAGAAGAATGAATGCGAGTGCTCTTCTTTAAGCAGTAAGGTATGAGGGGCCGTGCTATATTGTGAATATAGTCACGGCTGAAGGGCGTTGCAAGGCATGACGCAAAGCGGAGTGCCTGCAACCCCTTCATCTGTGACTATATTTACAATATGGCACAACCTTGAGTGCCTTATTGCTTTTATCCACAGTTTCCCTGAGCAACCACTGGGTGGCGCCATGATGATTCAAATTGCCTTTTTCTGTTTCTAGTCTCGAGACACAATGTAAAACTAACTGAAACGAGTAATCCAGACGGAGAACAAACAACCATTTAAGTGTTATTTGGAGTAAAAATGAATTTCACACTCAACTTGTGCAGTTGTTGGCTGTCATAACAACTCAAAGTAGTTATTGATATCAACGTAACTAACCTCGGACCATCGCTTCATGTAATCTACATACTTATGCTCTGTAAAAAAAAAAAAACGGTCATCTCGACTTTGTGAAGCATCGGCACAATAGAGCCACATGCTTTTGACAATTTCTACAAATGTAATACTTTAACCCGCTTAGAATATATGCCAATGCGGGTGAGATCGGAATTTGAAAACAGGCGAATCGTGGAACACTTCTGCGTTTAGGAAAAGGTGGATAAAATTATTAAGGACACAAAGGTTCATTAAAATGTTTTTTTTTTTATTATTATTATTATTATTGAATTCATTAAATGCCATCCTTACACTAGAAGAAATAGTCCCTGACAGAAAAGAGTAAACAGAACGTTGCTATGCAACAATAATAAGTGTCATCTATGGGTGCTGTGGAGTGATACAAATAGAAGTTCCGTGAAAAGGCCAGAGCTGTGCGTTATCATGTCTAAAGTTTGGCTGCTGACCAATCAGCATTGAGGACCGGAACTATCCGTTTTATACAAAATTATAAGCTTCACATATAAACCATTAAACTCTCCAAAAATTCACTTCCATTGCAAGTGTCTAAATGTAACCTCAACTCAAAGTCAAAATGCATGTTTATGGTACTCAACATTATCCCACAAATGCTGTTGATTGAGCTTAACTTGTATTGAACCCAGAATATTCCTTCAATACGCAACTACAAGTAAGCCATTCGTATGTTGATTTCCCCGAAAAGTGTAAACACTGTGACACTATCAAAACATTGCTCTGTTTGTCTGAGAATCCTTGCCAGAATCCAATGGCATGACTTTTGGGTGGTACTAACTGTTTTCCCAACCATAGGAACCTGCTTGAAAACAATCCTAATTTTTGTAATTACATTCGCACACATTCAATGTCAGTCTAAGATTTTGTAGGTAAAGGTGTGGCATGTAATTTTAAGGCTGAGATCTTGTTCTAAAAAATATTGTGTCCTTAGTAATGCATGCCAAACATCAAAAGTATCAATGCTTATTTTAAGTGGAATAATACAGCAAATGGGCCAACAGTCTCAAGACTACTTTCATTTTCTTTTCTCACTTATCAACAAATCGGCTTGAGGAATCAGCTTGTGGAAGCTTGAGGAATTTCAACCTGCCACATGTGCTGCTGATCCAGTTCGAATCAGCAGTCACTGAGTCTGTCCACTGCTCTTCAGTAACTATCAGGTTTGGTTCAGCTACCAAGTCAGACATCAGAAGACTTCAAAAAAGGGTAGTCCGGACTGCTGAGCGGATTATTGGTTCTCACCTTCCCACCCTCTAAGAAATCTGTACACCTCCAAAGTGAGGAAAAGGGCTGGAAAAATCGCTTTGGACCCCATTCACCCAGCACACTACCTTTTTGAACAGTTGCCCTCTGGCCGGCGCTACAGAGCACTGAGCACAAGAACAGTCAGGCACAAGAACAGTTTCTTCCCTCAGGCCATCCACCTCATGAACAGTTAACACTGCCTCCAATACTCTCCATTGTGGCAATACAATCATGTACATATTCAACTATTCATTCATATTTATATTCCATTTATGTTTATTTGACATATCCTACCTCTTCTGCACGATACATTAAATCACCTTGCACATAACTGTATATCTGTATAGAACATATTTGAACAACATTATTGCCCTACTGTAGTTTCCTCTATATATTTATCTGTTGTATCTTCTTTTATATTCTTATTACACCGTTTACATATATATTTCCAATGTTTGAATGTATATGTTGTGTGTGTGTGTATATATATATATATATATATATATATATATATATATATTATTTTTTATTCTTTTTGCACTGGAAGCTTCTGTCACCATGACAAATTCCTTGTGTGTGTAAGCATACATGGCAATAAAGCTCATTCTGATTTGTATCACTTCACTGCTTTGCATGGCCACTTGTGTGCATATTTCATCATCTTCCTTCTATTATTATTTCTGTGGGTTAATTTGCCAAACAACATTCCATCTTCAAAACATCTTTAAAAACAGCATTTCAATTGAAGTACATGACAAGTAGACTACCATCAGATGGTTAATCATTAACACTCTTTGTCCTTAATGAACTGTAACAAAACGCTTGTTACTAACAAAACAGTGACAGTTACTGACTGTTCTGTTTTCATTTAAATGAGCTGGAAATGGCAACACGGTATCAAACTGCCATGAACTGGAAAGTAGACACACTGTCTAAAGTGCAGTGTGTAAAAAGAATAGACGTGATCAAAGCAACAAAATAAAAACAATAATACGTTTCAAAATAACAGACACGTTTAATTAAATGATAAACGCGTCAAAATGCGCTTAAAAACTGTTTTATAAATCTGAGGAGAATCATTCGCCAATTCAACCACAGATTCTGTCTCTTAATGTCCCACCCATTAAAGCCAGACCGCTTATAAAGAATCCAAAGTTCGCTGAATTTGAGACTATTTGTTTTACTGTCAGTGTCTCGCAGCTGTCAATAGTTGAACTTACCTTGTAAACAGTTCCATCCTCTCCGCAGACTCTCTCTCTGAGCTCGTGTGCGGTTTCATTCCCCTTTAAAACAATACAGTGCGATTCGACTCACGCAGGTGATGTCATCGCTTTTTAGGCTTTAGGATTGACATCAGTGCGCATGAGCAAGACATTTGAGGCGCAGCTTTACTTGGGAAATGTAGTGCTGCAGCTCAGGAGACGCTAAAATGGGGTATTGAATGCAATGTTTATGTACTGATTAACAAACTAAGGAGGGATATAACAAACTAACTAACTAAATAAATAAATACTTTACTGTGGTATGTATAAATAAAAAAATGAAAAAATATTAACATGTAATAAATTTAATATATCTGGAAATGTAGCATTAATTACATAAAAATAACGAATTGTGTGAATAATTAAATATGACAAGAAATATTGTGTTTATTAAAATATTATATTTATTTATTTATGTATTTAAAAAATGGCGATACATGTGAGAATTATTAAATATTTTGGGAGAATGCTTCATTTTTTTTTAATGTATTTATTACATGTGGAATCTAACAAGAAATACATTTTGATCATTATTACAGGCCTCTATTTAATGTCACATATTATTTTGCTCTTTTAAAAGGCTATTTGAAATGTTAACATCAAAAGCTCCTTGCATAAAATACTCCTTTGTTGCTATGCCGAGTTTAGGAATTGACAATGCCAAAATCAGCTCAGCAGTGATAGTTAAATTAATAATAATGAATGAACCAGTGTTAGGTCTGGAGAGACAAATTGTCAAAAAATAAATAATAATAATAAAAAAAAATAAACAATACTATGTATGTATCTGAATAAATTAAGGGCAGCCAAAAAATAATGGTTGCGTGGTCACAAAGTTTGGTTTCTATTCCATTGTGTAATACTAGTTACATTGTACATACATTGGTGTACTTTTGCCAAATCTTAAGTATTGTTATAAAATGGATGATGACCAAATTATCTCCCACGTTAGCGGTTCTAGCTTCTATGGCACCCTGGGTGAAACCCGTTTCAACACACCCCCAAAGTTGTTGACGGGGAGGGCTTGTGCCGCCACTCCGCAAGATGCCGCTCTGGGCAACTGTCCATGTCGCCCATGCCTAAATCCGCCACTGATCTCACAGGAACAAACAATTATGCAACCATTACCATATACTGGTTTCTAATTAGCAAACAAATCTACATGTTGTAGTATAACATGTTCATTGGAATGCAATAGCCATAAACTTCTATACTTCACGTGAGGCTCCCTGTAGCACTCATTCCACTTTAAAACAATTGGGGGGACAGATCCATAGGATTTATTTAGGCAAAAG
The DNA here is from genome assembly GCF_019703515.2 of Myxocyprinus asiaticus. NCBI lineage: Eukaryota > Metazoa > Chordata > Actinopteri > Cypriniformes > Catostomidae > Myxocyprinus > Myxocyprinus asiaticus. Next base: position 40,496,912 of record NC_059360.1, on the reverse strand, counting down.
CAGGCCACAGACAGACTTACGGTGGATTATGGGAATGAGTGTACATGGTGGGCTGTCTAGTGAAATTCCAGACATGGCAGCAGCTGGTGATACAGATTGTGCCATGGGGCTACACTAACCCATTATCAGGTTTTAATTCCAAAACTACATTATCAGAAAAACTGCCTGCCCTAATTTATACCCAGGAGTCGATATTGGTAAAAAAATATTAGGACTCGTCAGACTCCCTAGCTCTCTAAACATGAGTCTTCATATCTAGCTTTGTAGTCATGCTTACAAGCATTCTTTGGACTATTTAGACAATTAACTGAGCTGCAGGGAGTCAACAGTGGATTTTTTCTCTCCCCTCCCCTAAAATAATTTTAACCTCAGCCCCCCTTGTCAAGTTTAGGCTCACAGTAGTCAAGGGGAGGGGGTTCTTTTGCAGAACACAGATGAAGGTTTTTAGAAGAATATCTAAGTTTTGTAGTTCCATACAATGCTACAAAACTCTGAAGTTCCAAAAAGTACATGATGGCAGCATAAAAGTAATCCATATGACTCCAGTGATTTAATCCATGTCTTCTGAAGCAATCTAATCAGTTTTGGGTGAGAACAGACCAAAATATAACTCCTTTTTCACAGTACATCTTGCCATTGCAGTCTCTATCCACAATCATGATTTCAAGCTTGATTGCACTTCCTAGTGCTTAACGCATGCACCGAGGGCTAGATGGCCATAGGAAGTGCAGTCGAGCTTGTAATCATGATCGCCAAGGAGACTGCTGATGTCAAGTTTTATAGTGAAAAAGGAGTTAAATTTTGGTCTGTTTTCACCCAAAACGGATTAGATTGCTTCAGAAGACACTGATTAAAGCACTGGAGTCATATGGATTACTTTAATGCTGCCTTTATGTGCTTTTTGGAGACTCAAAGCTTTGGTCACCATTCACTTGCATTGTATGGACAGAGCTGAGATATTCATCTAAAAATCTTCATTTGTGTCCTGTAGCTGAAAGAAAGTCATATATCTGGGATGGCATGTAGGTAAGTAAATTTTTGGGTGAACTATTCCTTTAACATAGTCGAATAAGCCCCTGCTGGAAGATGCTGTAACTAGGGGCAAAAAGTATCTTTCTCCATTGTTGGCCATTCAAAAGTAGCCATGCATTCTGACCGTATATCCCCTATGAACACTTTCCACATCGTTTTAATTATTTTTGTTTCCAAACACAAGGCTTGTTCCACAGTTCCTGTCTTTACACCCCACTACAACAACACATAATCCCTATCTCTCCTTCAGCCATTTTGACAATAAATCTTTAGGCCAAAAACTCACTGAGGAGGCATAACTTGGCTTTCAACGTGCCTTATTGTCTTGGCAGTCAATAAACGTCTTTTTAGAAGCCAAGGCTGTTCCCCGTCATGCTTGGAAGGATAGAGAGGGCAGCACTCCTAAGGACTGGGCAGAGAGTATTAGAAGTGTGTAAATATTTAAGCAGTCCAGGTCTGCATATTGTTACTTGCACAAGAACTCTGTAAGCTGCTCTAAAACAGACTGCTTTTAGTAACTACTTAAACAACAATTTCTCTGGATGACGTGATTTATCTATATAAAACCTCTCCGCCTTTAACACTATAATTACTGATTTTGACCATAATTGTGCTTCTTTTGTGCTCCACAGAAGAGGGACAGTCAAACAGGTTTAAATTGACATGATGATTTATTTCCCCCTGGGTAAATCCTTTAACTTCTCACAGGGAAAACACAAATATTCAGTACCAAGGCAACAACTTCAAGCATTAACTACCTCCAGTACATAATGGCCTGGCATATTTAATAACTAAACAAATCCTAACTGAGAAGCTGGCAGTAATTAAAAATCAAACCTCTAAAGAACTTATTTCTTTACCTTTTCTTGCTGTGAGATTCTTCATTGAAGGGGCCAGAAGGAGAGTAGATTAAGCTTTGATCGGCATTTAAGCCTGAGGTCTGTTAACTGTGAGAAACTTAACACACTCACACCGTAAAGCTGTTTATGTCTGTTCAATCTTGGCAGAAAGTTAGATATCCACAGAAGCTGCTTCAAAAAAAGAAAAGCAATCAAAGACAATCCTGTTGTTACCTTATTCAATAATGTATAAAAACAGATAAACATTCTCATGTATCAGTCATGCCAAGCATTAATCAATCAATGCATAATGCACATTGCTCGTCAGAAATAGTACAGCATCTTAACCACAGTGAAGTATTTTTGCATGCTGCCTGCCATTTCCAGTGCAGCATAAAACCTGTTATGTTCTACATTTACAGTCTTTGTTCTAACACAATAACCTGCCTTTTCTGAAGTGGCATGACGTAGTACTTGTTCATTACATCATTATTAACATAGAACATGCAGCCCATTTATAACGGAAACAAAGCCATTTTTCTGAGGTAGACAAGTGGTTTGCATTATACATAGCCAAAACTATGAGATTTTTTGGTATCCAATGCAATGACATGTCCAAATACTTTTCGGAGGATACTGTGTATGTAATGGTATGAGCCTATTTGTCGATTTGCATTTGATGTATTTACATGTTCCTAGATTTATGGTGACACACAGTAATGTGAACAAAACTGCATCACAATTCTTTAACTCAGAGGAATTGTGTCTCTTACATACAATATCACTTTAAGTAAAACTATATTGGGTATGTTTTTTTGTTGAATTGCCTTAAAGGTATAGTTCACCCAAATTCGGATGACTTGCTTCTGTGTAGCACTGAAGATGTTGGGTAGAATGTTAGTCTCAGTTACCATTCACATCTCTTTTCCATTCAATGAAAGTAAATGGTGACTGAGGCTAACATCTCCCTTTGGATTCCAGGGAGGACATAATGTCATACAGGTTCAATATGAGTGTGAGTAAATTATGAAAGCATTTTCATTTTTGGGTGAACTATCCTTTTAACTGTAAAACAAAGGGAGACGAATGCCAATACCAGTAACATCAGCACCACCTGCTGGTTACAGGTGTTGAATGGAAACATTCTGAGGTCAGTGTAATGTCCAGATATGATTTTATTGCACAAACAATATTTCACTAAAGGAAGCTGTTACAGAAGAGAATCCAAATATGTTTTCCTGACTATTCTTTCTTATTCTATAGTTCTGAATGTTTGCTCAAAACATGTTCTCTGAGTTGTAAGGAAAGATGCTAGCATCTCCTTTTGTGTTCCACAGAAGAAAGACAATACATAAAGGGTTGAAACTACGTGAGGGTGAATAAATAATTACATACTTTTCATTTTTGAGTGAACCATCAATTTTAGTATTTAATCAATGAAATACTATAGAAAGTCCACATCATCTCATGACTCTGCAAGCTATAGCATTTGCATTGACCATCTTTAAAATATTAGCTTTAACAAATTGAAGAATCTTCATATGCAGTGGACTGTAGGGATCTTTTCAGTTCTGATCATTTCCGTATGACTGCCTGTAAGTGTTGAAGCTGAGCCCAGTTTACACTGCCACCTCCACACACGATTATCACCAGTGGGCCGAGTGGTTTAGGAAGGCGTTCCGTCTCCTGTAGCCTTTGGATAACACCACTGTACACTGCAGCCAGTGCAGCTCCGCAGGCTAACTCCACCAACACACGCTCCTCATCTGCATATGCACACACAGAGAAATGCAAGCACTTTCAAAAGGACAAGATTTGCAGTTATTGAACTTTCTTTGTGCCCTAAAACCAGTGGTTCTCGACTGGTGAAAAGGAACCCAAAATGGGCTGCAGTTCTGTTCTAAAACAATGCTAAATGAAAAATTAAATATAACTAACCATATAATCATTCATAATTTTGGCAGCAAAATAAATAGGCTTATCGACTTTAAAAAAGGGGAGAAAACACTTCATGTATCTTTTATTGTTGATGTCATGGTATTTTGGCAAGCTAGCCAAATTAGTCAGATGTCAACATGGACAATATACACTAACTGAGCACTTTATTAGGAACAACATGGTCTTCTGCTGTTGTAGCCCATCCGCCTTAAGGTTTGACATGTTGTGCATTTTGAGAAGCAATTCTGCTCACTACAATTGTACAGAGGTGTTATCTGAATTACTGTGGCCTTTCTATCAGCTCGAAACAGTCTGGCCATTCTCCGCTGACCTCTCCTATCAACAAGACGCTTCCGTCTGCAGAACTGCCGCTCACTGTATGTTTTTGGCACCATTCTGAGTAAACTAGAGACTTTTGTGTGTGAAAATCCCAGGAGATCAGCTGTTACAGAAATACTCAACCAGCTCATCTGGCACCAACAATCTTGCCACGGTCTAAATCACGGAGATCACATTTTTTTCCCCATTCTGATGGTTGATGTGAACATTAAGTGAAGCTCCTGACCCATATCTGCATGATTTTATGCATTGCACTGCTGCCACCCGATTGGCTGATTAGATAATCGCATGAATAATTAGGTGTACAGGTGTTCCTAATAAAGTGCTCAGTGAGTGTAAAATATCAATACATTTTTGCTACTTTTGTACTGTACAAAGAAATTGGTACTAAATTCAGTCGCCACTTGATGTCCAATGTACAATCTGGGTCCTGAAGCAAAACCGGTTGAGAACCAATGCCCTAAACCATTGCGACAAGCTTACCCAGGAACAGTTCCATTGCCTCCAGAGCCTGTAGATCTGTCACCACCTCTGAAATGACAGTGGGCCGTTTGCTGTATTCAAACGCCTGTCTGCATGCTGTCTTTGCTCCCAGACACGTTGCTTCACTATCAAGCAGTTCAAGCACAGTGAATTGCAGAAACATTCATACAGGACATGAAAAGGTGCCAACTCTTCACAAATTCAAGATGATTTCTTATACCTTGTAATGTCTGGCAATGTAACCAGCTCTCCGGCTTTCAGGGCGGCATTGAAACAATCTGCACCAACAGTCTCCATACAGAGGACAGGCACACTGCCCCAGCCCACCTCATCCAGCCCCTGCATCACCCCACAAAACAGACCACCACCCCCAACGGACAACACTATAGCTCCTGGTTTGGTTGTCAAAGAGGCCTTGAGTTCATGTACGATACTGGTATGACCTTTCCTAAGGGACAGATTGAGTAATATTTGCTTTCTTATTCTATGGACTTTAGTCAGGGTAGATAACAAGTTACATTTTTGGAAAAATGTATTTTTTTTTCTACCCTTTTCTCCCTAACTTGGAATGCCCATTTCCCAATGCGCTCTAAGTCCTCGTGGTGGCGTAGTGACTCACCTCAATCCGGGAGGCAGAGGACGAATCTCAGTTGCCTCCACGTCTGAGACCGTCAATCCACACATCTTATCACATGGCTTGTTGAACGCGTTACCGCGGAGACATAGCGCGTATGGAGGCTCACGCTATTCTCCGCAGCATCCACGCACAACTCACCACACGCCCCACCAAGAGCGAGAACCACACATTATAGCGACCACGAGGAGGTTACCCCATGTGACTCTACCCTTCCTAGCAACTGGGCCAATTTGGTTGCTTAGGAGACCTGGCTGGAGTCACTCAGCATGCCCTGGATTCGAACTCACGACTCCAGGGGTGGTAGTCAGTGTCTTTTACTTGCTGAGCTACCCAGGCCCCCTGGAAAGATTTTGTCAATTTATTTAATGACACCAAGGTATACAACAGTGCAAACAGTATGTCTACCTCTCACAGCCTCATTTTTATTCATTATACATTAATTTATGTTGTTTCACACTAATGACACTGTATATCTATGAACTCACCAGATTAGTGGATGGTTGAATGGTGGTATCACAGTAAGACCTTCACTTTCAGCCAATCGGAGGGCCTCATCATTTGCATCATCCCAAACCTACCACATCAAATGAGGATGAAGTTATCTGGTGTATATCACTGGGTAAAGAAAAAATAAAATAAAATGGTATATCTTGCAAAAAAGGCTTTTAGGATATCAGTGGCGATACTTTGCTCTTGCCTTGCCCGCAACTTTGACCGTAGCTCCCTGGTCCTTCAGTTTCTGCACTACCAGTTGGGGTGTTGCAGAGGGCAAAACAATGGTGGCTGGAAGGTTGAGTTTTCTTGCTGCATATGCTGTGGCCATCCCAGCATTACCACCTAGATATACAGACAGAGTCAAGATAAAACGAATATATACAAATGGAAATACACTTCTTTTTATCATTCCACTCACCAGAAGAACAAACCACACCGTTCGGCTTGGTGGAACTTGCAACCTTGCAAAAAGGCAAAACATACATTCCAAAGTTCATCAGAATGGCCAAAATGCAACTCTTCCTTAAATGAGCACTAGAGGTCAGTACGAACACATAATGCGCGTATGGGACGTAAACATTTGCCATGTCGTATTTTGATTTCGTAATAAATAGAATTCTGTTTATTGATTATGAAATGCAACAACATGCATTATGACATTAGTATGTTGACCCCCAAAACCTAGAACGCCAGAATTAATCGTGGTGCTTAATTTTAAGAAATGCAACAATATTTTCCTCACATTTTGACACATGAATCCTATTCCACGGATTTTGAAGGAACCGGTGGGCTGTGAGCTCTCCATCTTCAAATACACGGAACTCCCCATTCGCTTAGACATGCCCGTGCTCTCGAGGAGTGGCGTGACAATGTGAAATCCATCTGGCTTTGACATTGTGCGCAACATTTTCTAAAATGCAAACAGTTAATCAGGGTAAGAAGTGGACAAATAGTCGATTACGGTAGGTTAATGACCTCAGAGCTGTCAAAACGGAGGTAAACATTGCCTGAATGTAGATTTTATAGATTTCCCGCGTTTTCGCTAACTTGCGTTACCTCAGGGTTTCGTGGAGCTCTCGAGGTAATCGTTAAGTTTTCTCTAAAAACATAAGTCAAAAACTTAATATTTGCATTTAAATTCTTATGTAGATGTCTCGTTATAGTGTACTTACCTATTCCAGGGTGGTTTTAACGTAAGTGTGTAGTTCAGAGTTTGATTGCTGACAATACAATTCTCCAGCACTAATGAACTAATGTCCAAATGTCCAAGATAGCAAGATGAAAACTACAGCTTGCAAAATTATGTAATACAGGTTAAACCTGCGTAAGTTATTCATTCATGAGAGAGTGCACTGTAATCTTGTCCTTAAAGTGAGAAACGTGAGTCTTAGTTGCCATTACCTTTTCAACAAAGTACTGTGGAGTTACCATTACATCATGGTACCATGGACTTTGATATTCAGAAGAACAGAATGAGTATCATATTCATATATCAAGATATATAAATGTTTTACTACAAGGCAGGGCCGTAGCTAATGGGGTGAAATGTGGTAACGATTCTAGGGACCCACAATACATTTTAAACTGAATATTTTCATATGGAAGGGGCCCAGAGCAATATACAGTCAGGGGTCCCAGAATTCCTTGCTACGGCCCTGCTGCAAGGTACTTTAATGACTGTTGTGGCATTTTGGTACACCTCTAAACCCTGATCGCACACGTACATCACACAGACGTGTGTTTACATCTGGAAGATGCAATTTTAGGTTGATTGCTCATCTGCAAGAAGTGTATTAGATGTTTTCTCTCGGATGTAAATAAGACATTCACCAGATGTCTTTGAAACGTTTATGATTTAGAATGTTTCTATATCTGATATTTTTAAGATGTTTAGCAATTTTTTATTAGAATGCAATAAAACCGACATCTCGTAGATGTGTATGTGCTACCTGGGAACATGGTATTACCTTGATACATATCCTAAAAACCATGCTGTTACCTTAGTATCATGTCCAAAAAACTACATTGGGTACTTTTTGTGGGTGTACTTTCTGCCCGACCACAAAATGTTTTTTTGTTTGTTTGTTTTTTTGTCCGCATCATGGGCTTATGTTTTAAAAGTAACTCCTGTAAACAGGCTGTAAAAAACTAGAGTCAAAACAACATGCGAGTTTGTCCCAATGTGGAAATTTTATTGTGCACATATACATGACATGTTGCATAAATGGCTCTTGTATGGCACCACGAACACAAGGCAGAGCCTACCTGTTTTGACAGCCATATTGTATCAAGCTTTTTGAAGAATTTATTTTTTTAAGAGGAAGAAGTTCATGTAGCATATGAAAAAACTTAAAAGAAGCGTAGGAATATACAGTAGATTTATGTAATATGTTGCCAATATCCCCATGTTAATGGAAAAACCATCACTGCAATAGTTGTTTTGTCATCACTTTATGCATCCTCTTAAAACTTAGTTCCTCACACATGACTACACAGTTTCATCTCCTCAGTCCCACATAAAAAATATACACGTTTTCAGACCAGGCCACTTCCTTATTATCCATTAGCAGCTTGACCAGCCTCAAGGCCTCTTTTAAACACTTTCTGGCACCTTCCTTCCTTTTCCCTGAATCAGCAACTTCTAAACTGTGGGAAATGAAAAATCAGTTCCTATAGTTTCCTCTTCAACCTGACAATAACCACAGAGAACAAACATTAGAATCCTAGATTGAACACTCTGCCGCCAACTGTTTTCATCACATACCCGTCACACTCTTGACAGTCACATCCAACTCACACGCATCCACATACTCGGAAGGTTTACACTTTGGGAGTGGAGAGAGAAGCTAACATGTTCTTCAACAGGGATATGGGTAAGAGGGACACAGCAAAAACAACACATCAAAGTGACAAATACAATCTGGGATACAAAAGGAAGACCACTGATTTCCCCACTCTTGGGTAAACATCTTGTCTGACTCCAGACGTGCTCCATCATCTTGCCACCCCTGTGGGCTCCGTGTTGTGATGGCCAAGACAGGGCAGAGCGCCATCCTGCAGCTTCATGCCAAGTGTTGATACAGGAGCTTGTACTGTCTCTTTTGGCCACCTATGCCAAGGAACGTTGCCTGGGTTTGATTCTAGGATACAGCTATAATGAAAGCGGACAGCAACAATTCAACAAATCGACAATCTTTTAAATTATTAAAAGGCTTGAATTTTTTCTGTCACTTAGAGAAATGCTGCAAACAGCAACAATTTACTGCAACGTGAATGCACAAGAGTGACTTTAATTAAATTAATGTTTGCCTAATATATCGGTGTTTTACCCCTAATAAATTGCGTGGTATATAGCCCTCCTTGTCATTAAACCTGGCCCACCACCACTCTGTCTCGCTGTCATCTCTGCGGCTCATCACGGTGAGAGCGTCACCCTCACGGAAGGACAGCTCATCTGCACTCTGAGCTTCATAGTCCCACAGGGCATAAACTGTCCCTTTATTCATTACGCCCAGCTTCTCTTGCACACCTGAGAGAGAAATTATTGCTTTTGAAAACATTTACAGTCACTACCCTAGAAATACACACTTATCATTAAGAATAACCACACCAGAATATGTTTTTAATAATACCATATAGAAACTGAGAGCATTGGATGTAACCCTCCTCCATCTCCTCGCACTTGTCCGCTGCAGTCTCTACATCACTGATTGTAGTGGCAAAAATGGCTGCACCAGACTCCACCAGCAGCTTGCAGAGATGAACATTGTTGCATGAGGCTGCGCAGTGCAGGGGCGTCCTGATGCCAAACAGAGTTAATTCTTAGTGATACTATTTTTCATGTATAGTAATACTGTTAAAATACCCTCATATTTAAACATTCTACATTATTGATGAGTGAGAATTACACATCTGGTCAATATGAAATGAATTTGTTTTTCAATAGTCCCTAAAACAGACAAAATGACTGCTGTGGACTAATAATATTTCTTGAGATAACCTATACAACAAAGTAATGGTTCTCACCATCCGTCACTGTCTGCTGCATTGACATTGACCCCAAAGTCCAGCAGGAACTTCACAATATGGTGGTGACCTGCACAAACTGAGTTATGGAGGGGCGTGATACCCTCATCATTTGGAGTGCTGGGATTTTCCACCTGAGCAAGGAGTCAAACAAACACAACTTGAGGGAATAAACTTGGTGAGCTACTTCTGAGTCTTTCAAGTAATACATTGTAGATGCAAGTGGCCTGTGATAGCTGAATGGTACCTCATAGATAATCCTTTGCACCAAGTCAAATTCACCCTCAAGAGATGCATCCAAAAGCAGTGCAAGAGGATTGAATTTCACCCTCAAGCCGTGACCGGTCCGCTCAGAACCCGGCTTCTTCAGGTTGGTGCGCTTGACCTATGATGTGAAAACATTATTTTAGTTTTCATATGGATTGTGGTTTCATAATGTGCTACACAATTTCCCATGCACACATAGGAATTTATAAAAAATAAACTTGGCAAAAAATGTGTGTGCACCTGCACCGTCCGCACACTCTTGACTGTGTGTATGAACTCTTTCATTGGTGTGTGAAAATTGGCGACTCCAACTGGCCAAGTAATGTACTGAACAGACTAATTATAAACCCTGTCTTTTAATACAACACATTTAGAATAAAAAAATTATGGAATCAAGCTCGATTCAGAAGTAATAGTTGTCCAGCCGTAGCCGTAGGCTATATACATTTTACGTAACCAATTGAAAAGGTATTACAATAATAGCTGTAATAAATAAATATTGTTAGTGGATGAGCTGCTTTCGGAGGACTTTCCTGCATCATGGCTATTTAGATTTTCTATTCCCAAAGGCCATCCACTTGGAACTGTATTTTATTACATTCTGAGGTAAAAGACAACATTTGAACAAAGATTATCTGTGATGCGCACTTGACTAACTGATGTGGAATAGCCTGGTAAAACAGATGACACATTCAGTAGTTGAATGAACCATTGTAAAGACTGGTGGTCAGCTGTCGGGATATGGCTTATCTTCAGAAACATGGTACTGTAAAGATGCACAAAGGTGCAGCACTGCGGTTCATAAAATGTGCTGCCTGCCCTATTTACTGGTAGTCCCGACCCGAAATGCAATGATATGTAAAATGCATTTGCTGTTCAGCAGTGTTGTGGTATAAGTCTAATATAAAACAAAAGATAAGCTTACACGTTGCACTTTTTATTTCTTAAAGCTGCAAGTTGACTATGTCAGACAGAATTTTATTATGTAAACAAATATATAAAAACCTTAAAACGTGTTTTAAAAATTAACTGAGGAGCAAAACTGCATAAGTTAGGTTAAGTTTACGTTTAATACACTCAAAAATAAACTCCAAATGGTGTGAGAATAAGACACTTAACATAATAATAAGATATATTCTCTGTTAACAAGTCTAAATAAACTATTATATTTGTCAGGTAAACTGATCTTGTTTAAAGGATGTTTAGATATTTTTATAATAAAACAAGACAAATATTAAGAAATTATTTTAAGCAGGGCTATTCCCATGCAGCATGAAGGCTTGAGTCTGTATTATCTCCTGTTTTCTCGTACAGTTAAACGCAGTGTCACATGTCTGGATGGCAAAATGCATATTGTAATTATATGTAGATGAGGTAATGCATAGTAAAAACAGGTGTTGTACGCTCCATATATGGTTATTTCAGGGAGGAGACGGGGAAGGGAATAAAGCACATGCATGTACGCACAATGTTCTTCTAAATGGGGTTTATAAAGGGAGGTTTGCAGATGTTCTGCCGTAAATCTGACGTTTGTGCATACCCACACTTTTAGTGTGAAATCTACAGCAAGTTTTATACATTCTAATCCTTATTTTGCAGTACCACAGAGGAAAACGAAACTGTAACAAGCCCGGTTCAGAACGGAACAGCAGGGTTCTGCAATGAGAACTGTTCAGCCTGATGGTGGAAAAAAGGCTTTTGAGTTTAATTATGGAAATGTACCATATTCAAGAATATGCTAAATAATCAAGCCAACAAACTTAGTGCCAACTCACCATTGACACACATGTAGAAGTGTCTGACTGTGTTGTGGTGTCCTGCTCTGCAGGGGAGTGGGCTTCTGGTACAGGGCTAGGTTGTGTGTCTGTAACACTGGTGTGGTTGTTGTTATGATTGTCCTCAGGGGTGTCCTTGTGTGAGGGGCCTGAGGCATCAGCAGACTGGGTTCCGCCTGATTCTGTGGATGTATGCATCAGCTGGTTTTCATTGTCATCCGCTGTAGGTGATGTGGAAGAGGTGGTAGGAGGGTCTGGGATGGTCATCTCTGTTGAAGGTCCAGCAAACATGTTCAACTCCATTTGGTTCCCATTGGCAGTGTCCACTTCACCCAGGGCTGTGACCATGTAGCTAAGAGGACTGTCAGGCTGGTAGAAGGGCATACCACTCACTCCACCCTCAATGCCACCTGCAAGGGTGTTAAAGCGCTGATATAGAAGCTTCTGAATGTTAGGCCCAGTTGGTCCTTCTGGCTCTGTGATGGAGCTTCGCTTCTTCAATGGTCGAGGAGCATTGGCTAATTTTCTTCTCAGCACCTCCAGGTCTATGTCGCTTTGGTAACGGAGAGGGGAGTGGGCCACAGGAGTCAGTTTGGTAGGGCTGAGAGGGCGAGGGATGTTCTCCACACTGGGTGGAGGGAGGGGAGCACTCTCTTGGTCAGCTTCCCTGTCTACTTCATCTCTGGAGGACTGGTAGGGGGGAACTGGGGAGGGAGAGGTGGAACCTGGTAGGACTGGCTTTCCGTATACTGGAGACCAGTGAAAAGAAAGCACATTTAAAAGAAAGGAACATACAAAACATCCTGTGTGTGGATTAAGCTTAAATGCATTGCTTTTTACCTGCTTTGACAGCAGCTCTGCTACTGCTGGAGTAGTTTTTGGCTGTAGACTGATGCAGGTACATGTTGTAAATGGAGCTGGAGTTCATAGTTGCAGGTCCCTTCCTTGGAGACTGAGGCCGGGACCCTCTGTCTGGAATAAAGGGACGCACTGCCACAGCAAGAGGAGGCTCTGTCCTCTCACCCTGAGGGAAGAGAGCTGACCCTGGTGTGGGGCTGGGTGGCACTGTTATCCGCTGTTGGATCTGCTGTGAGGAGGAACCAGCGGCAGGGGGTGCTCTCTGCCAGGCTAAGTTGCCAGGAGCAGAGCGGGGCAAAGAGCTGGTGGCACAGACTGTGGAGTGATGGCCTGCACTGGGATAGGTGCCATAGGTGGGTGGAGGCTGTTTAGACAATGCTGTTACTGTGCCTAACAGCTTAGGGGCTTCCTGCAAAAAGATGAATCCACCAGTTAAACATGGATTCAAAGATGTCTTCCACAAGAACACTTACTACTTAAGCTCTAAGGGGACAGTAGTGAGTACTATATAATCTCACCTTGTCTGAGGTACCCATCTTGCTGGTGGGATCTTGACTTGTGTCCTTCCAGTCTGGTGGTTTCAGAAGAACCCTACTATTGCTGAAGGAGGGCCAGTTTGCATTATTAGCTGTAGGGAGCACAGCAATATACCAAATGAGTTTGGTGGAAAGAGACAGAAACGTATATGCTCTTTCTTAAGTCAGCCTCATTATGGTACAGACTGACCTGCTCATCGGGTCATTAAAGCAGGAGATGAGTCTCAAATGGGACTACACTCACATCTCTGACCCTTGTGACATAAGGACACTTCTTATCAGGGTTTTGATTGGGGTGTATTTCTGTCCTGTCCTCTACTCCGATCCAGCTCTCTCTGGGTTAAATGGATTACTAAGCCTACGTGTCCAAGTCTACTGCTCTGCTTGTCAGATCCACAAGCGATGATGCATGTTTATCCCATCTGTCTGACCGACACCCCATCAAACTAACTGGCAAGTTGACGGCCAAGTCCCACAAAGGAGAAATGCAGTGAAGCAAACGATTAAAACAGATCAGAAATGGGGTTTTCTTTTCTCTAAATAGGTCAAATTCTTCCTGTGGCTAATTATACTGAAGGTTGAATGCAATGCTTTATGTATTCTTAAGGCCAGGCTGAAATTTTCATGACTGCTTATTAAAATAGATGTTGTTACATAATTGTTGTTGTTATTTCTACCAGGGTTTTATGATTCCTGTGGATTGCTCTGTAGGGATACGTTAATAGTATTTATCTTTAAGCCAAAAATTGGTGGGGCTCAAATTGCCATTTTGTGCACTTAGTTTGTCAGTACCCATGAGGTAAGCTCTTATATACACCGATCAGCCACAACATTAAAACCACCTGCCTAATGTTGTGTAGGTCCCCCTTGTGCCACCAAAACAGCACCAACCCACATCTCAGAACAGCATTCTGAGATGCTATTGTTCTCACCACAATTGTAAAGAATGGTTATCTGCGTTTCCGTAGACCAGTCTGGCCATTCTCTGTTGACCTCCTCATCAACAAGGCATTTCCTTCCACAGAACTGTCACTCACTGGATGTTTTTTGTTTTTTGGCACCATTCTGAATAAATTCTAGAGACTGTTGTGCGTGAAAATCCTAGGAGATCAGCAGTTACAGAAATACTCAAACCAGCCCATCTGGACCAACAGTTATGCCACGGTCCAAATCATTGAGATCACATTTTTTCCCCATTCTGATGGTTGATGTGAACATTAACTGAAGCTCCTGGCCTGTATCTGCATGATTTTATGCATTTCTGCCACATGATTGGCTGATTAGATAATTGCATGGATGATTGTTGGTGCCAGACGGGCTGGTTTGAGTATTTCTGTAACTGCTGATCTCCTGGGATTTTTGTGGACAGAAATGCCTTGCTGATGAGAGAGGTCAACAGAGAATGGCCAGTTTGTGGTTTAAACTGAAAAGGCTACAGTAACTCAAATAACTGCTCTGTACAATTTTGGTGAGAACAATAGCATCTCAGAATGCTATTCTGAGATGCGGTTTGGTGCTGTTTTGGTGGCACGAGGGGGACCTACACAATATTAGGCAGGTGGTTTTAATGTTGTGGCTGATCGGTGTATATGGGTACTGACAAACCAAATGCAAGCTGGTGATTAATTTTTTGTAGCTTTTCAGTGTTTGTGAAATGTATGATCAAATTATTTCACAATGTATTTATGTAGCAATGGCTGCAAATTATGTTGGTTTAAAATAAAATAAATTCAATTTCATTTGTGATGCACTGATATAAAAAATTTGTGCAAATACTGATTAATAATTACAGATTATTTAGAACAGCATCTGCCAATACAGATAGTTTGGTGGTTCTGCTTTTTTTGCTACAATGTCAAAGTACTGATAATTAATTAAACAACTTCAAAAGAAATGTAAAAACTTTTTTCTCTGAGTAACTGGTCTCAGTTATAAACAAAACACTGAAGCAAAATGCACATCATTAACTCACATTAACATTCTTAACTCACATTAACTGAATTCTGAAAATTTAAGATTTTAAAACTGTCTTTAGTTTAGATTTTCCACTGTCACCTAATGCACGAGTTGTAGGCTAATTTTCAGATTTTGATTGATGGAAAATAATCGGCCCTGATCATCAGCTGTTTTTAAACAATCACCAGATGTCCGATTGCAGATAACTGGCTGATATATCAGTGCATCATTTTATTATAAATTGTTTTTTTTTCTTAAATGGCCTTATGGCAAACACAAGCAAATCTCTGTTCGGTTAAAAAAATACAAAAATTAAAAAAAAGTGCAACCTTGTTATAGTCATTTTATGCTGGTCAGATTTTCTCCTGCTGTCAAGCCTGAACACTCACTAGAGGTACAGTTGGAGTCTGTGGGGGCCTCTGGTCCCTCTTTAGGGTCTGATGATGGCACCAGAGTGTCCACTATGATGTCTAAGTCTGAGACCTTCCATTGGCCTGCAGGCATCCTCACCCTGTCTTCCTCTGTGCCGCCGCCCCCACATACATGACACAGAAGCATGACAACGAAAACAAAGGGAGGAGGAGAAGAGGTGACAGACATGACAGAATGGGAAAGCATGTTAGCAATTAAGAAAGTTTTCTTTAGTATGAAGTTAATTAGAAAATCTGAGTAAAGACATGTTCAAAACTGTCTTTTGGATGGAAAGTGATGCTGCAATCCTAGTTAAAATATTATTGTTAGCACTGTGATGTCAAGAATGATAAAGATTTGCTACTACAAATTTTCTAGGAAATGAGAGAAGCATATACAGAAAATTAAACTGAGATGAATGAGTGGTTTTACAGTAGTAGTGAGAAAGAATATTAATTTTCACAAGGAAAGCTGAGGAGGAGCTTGGTGCTTGATGTTGAGTGATGGATTTTCACAGCCTTCAAGATCTTCAAGGCTAAAACATAATGATATGGTGCATCTATCATCTCCTCTGTCGTAATATCCCACTGAAAGGGATCTTGACCTCTTGTAAACCTGTTTGATGCTTATTGTTTTAACAGAGGCTTTTTATATGGACACATTTTCAGATATTGATGAGTGTAGCTGCTTGTTGCAATCCAGGGATGTGGCAAGGGTAAAATGTTGTCAAAGAATAGGGGAAAGACTGACCTGACTTGGACCGAGCATGGTTGATTGTAGAAGGAGCAGAGAGAGACTGTGGCTTCAGGGGATCAGGAGGTAAATTGTAGCCTCCTTCCTGTCGCCCGGGCACTGGGACCTGGATGTAGGGACAGACTGCTGCCACCCGGCCAGAGCTGCCTGAGGTGGGCTGAGGGGAGGGAGGGCCACTCATTCGGCCAAGCTGTGGTAAAAGGGAATGGCCATTTAGACCACAAATAAGACTAGATGCTTCTAGATTTTCACCTTGAAAGATATTATGCTGCAATTGGCAAGCTACTAGTATGTATTAACAAACATCCTTAAATATGACTGAATGCATCTATTTAGACAACTCTCCTATATTCATGTTGAAACAAGATTTTTGTGCTGAAGTGGCATGGTTTAATCATGGTTGCATCTTTAAACGGTAAATATGCAATGATTTATGATGCAGCTCAATATAACTTTACATTGCATCTGGTGCATGTGGCTAACTTCACAAATAGGCTGCATGACTTTGTTGTTCTTTATCACATGCCTCTGCTTTTTTCTTGTAGAGACGCTGTCTGAGGTCCCCGATACGCTTGTCCATCATGGTCACCTCCATGTTACGCTTGTTAAGCATATCCTTGTGTTGCTGTATCTTGCTGTTCTGTTCCTGATTTAACTTGTTCCGGATCTAAATGTTAATACAAACATGCATGCGTCAGACACACATATACAGAACTTACTATTACATGAATTTATATGCTGGAATATTTTCCTGTCTCATCAAATGTCCAAAGATTTATGCAACTAATATCTTTGGAATTTGAAACATACTTGGAATTATGGAACATAATTGGAATATTTTAAGCATTATCTCCTTGGGGCACAAACCGTCCCAGAACAACTTCATAGAGACTAGATTCGGGCGAAAGCATAAACAAGTGTGGCAAAACAATGTGCATCAAAGTCTTTAAAAAAATTCACTGGAGAAAGAAAAAAAAATACGATCATCAAACAGTGTTAATGGATTAAAAGAATCTCTTTTCCTTATTATGTTTTCTCAAGAAAGTGGAATATATTTAAGATAAAATTAGATTAATAATTTTTTTGGGGTGTATATATATATATATATATATATATATATATATATATATACACACACACACACACACACACACACACACACACACAGTTGTGCTCAAAAGTTTGCATACCCTGGCAGAAATTGTGAAATTTTGGCATTGATTTTGAAAATATGACTGATCATGCAAAAAAACTGACTTTTATTTAAGGATAGTGATCATATGAAGCCATTAATTATCACATAGTTGTTTGGCTTCTTTTTAAATCATAATGATAACAGAAATCACCCAAATGGCCCTGATCAAAAGTTTACATACCCCTGAATGTTTGGCCTTGTTACAGACACAAATCAATGTCACACAGCCATATACACAAGTGCAATGGTGTGTGAAATTCTTGGGTGCAGTTCCGAGCAACATAGCAGTCGTAACTGCACCCAAGGTGTCACACACAGGTTTAAATGGCAATTAAAGGTCAATTTCCCACACCTGTGGCTTTTTAAATTGCAATTACTGCCTGTGTATAAATAGTCAATGAGTTTGTTATCTCTCACATGGATGCACTGCGCAGGCTAGATACCGAGCCATGGGGAGCAGAAAAGAACTGTCAAAAGACCTGTGTAACAAGGTAATGGAACTTTATAAAGATGGAAAAGGATTTAAAAAGATATCCAAAGCCTTGAAAATGCCAGTCAGTACTGTTCATTCACTTATTAGAAGTGGAAAATTCGGGGATCTCTTGATACCAAGCCAAGGTCAGGTAGTCCAAGAAAGATTTCAGCCAAAACTGCCAGAAGAATTGTTCGGGATACAAAGAAAAACCCACAGGTAACTTAAGGAGAAATTCAGGCTGCTCTGGAAAAAGATGGTGTGGTTGTTTCAAGGAGCACAATACGACGATACTTGAACAAAAATGAGCTGCATGGTCGAGTTGTCAGAAAGAAGCCTTTACTGCGCCAATGCCACAAAAAAGCCCGGCTACAATATGCCCGACAACACCTTGACACGTCTCACAGCTTCTGGCACACTGTAATTTGGAGTGATGAGACCAAAATAGAGTTTTATTGTCACAACCATAAGCGCTTTGTTTGGAGAGGGGTCAACAAGGCCCAGTGCTCGAATTGAGGGGGGGCTGGGGGGATCCAGGACTCCCATAAGGCATTAGGGACCCCCCATAATAAGTAAAAAATAGACTTAGGGGGTTCCCCAATATACTTATATTTTAGTAAAAATAATAATGACAAATCTGATTAAATTCATGCAGTGGATACGGTACATTTCATGAATTAATTATTTACAATAATTTATATTAAGTTTGTTTATAGGCTAGTTGTCATGTCTCTTTAAAATGTAAACACCCCACCACACATCTAAAGACCGCTAAGCGCATGACATTGTTGACATGACTGCTTGCTTGGTGCTGCTCCGGTGAAGCTAACTTTAGCTAAAAAATGGAGAATAATAAACCTCCACTCGCAGTCGGGACGAGAAAGCTTCTTACTGACTTTTTTGAGGGGTAATTTTCTCTCTCACTATATCTTTCTACTATATCTATCCACTCCATGTCGGGGCTTTTGTATTCCTTGCATAAATTGGAAACATTTAGGCTTACTCATTTTTCATTATTAATAGGCCTGGTTCTACGGGGGTGTTCGAGATCGTGATGAAGATGAGTGACAGCTTTTTAGTGATTATAAAGTGAGCACTCTTTGTGCGCCTTCTATGCTATATATAATCCATTCAGAATTTGTATAAAACTTGTTTTTCATGCTGCTAAGAGGAGGACCAACGGCCACGTACACGCTGCAAAGCTTCGGGAATTTCATCCGCATATAAATGTGGGATTCACTCTTGAAATAGCAATGATTGACATATCGATAACCATAGTATTGTTTGTTCCTGAATAAAGCAGCCTTTTTGACTGAAATGGTTGAATAGTCTGCTGACTGACTCACTCATAACGGTCCCTTGTCGCCAGCTACTGACGTAACAATGTAACTGCACTGAAATCCCCACCAACACTAACACACAGACTGACAGCCTGTCTTGTCACAATTTATATTTTTAATATCTAATAAACTAGTTTCATGCATTTAAACAAGTCTTTTGGAACAAACATTATTATCACAATGTGTCACATCAATCATCCAGTTGTTTTTAGGGTAGTAAATACTACATTGGTAAATAATGCTAGAATTATTCTGTTGAATGTACACTACTGTTCAAAAGTCTCTTCTGCTCACCAAGCCTGCATTGATTTGATCCAAAATACAGTAAAAACACTAATATTGTGAAATATTATTAAAATTTAAAATAATAATAATACAATAGTAAAATGTAATTTATTCCTGTGATCAGAGCTGAATTTTCAACATCATTACTCCAGTCTTTAGCGTCACATGATCCTTCAGATATTCTGATATGTTGATTTGATGCGCAAGAAACATTTCTGATTATTATCAATGTTGAAAACAGTTGTGTACAAATTTTTTTCAGGATTCTTTGATGAATAGAAAGTTCAAAAGAACAACATTTATCTGAAATAGAAATCTTTTGTAACATTATACACTACCGTTCAAAAGTTTGGGGTTAGTAAGAATGTATTTATTTTTTTGGGAAAGAAATTAAAGAAATGAATACTTTTATTCAGCAAGGATGCATTAAATTGATCAAAAGTGACAGTAAAGACATTTATAATGTTTGCCCAGTTGTCCTGCACTCTTTGAATAAAGCTCCCGCACCTGGGTTCATACCTAATCTCCTCTCTATAGTATCATTACAGCCTGATAGTATTTTGCCATCCTTTTGCTACTGTTTAAGTAATAAAAAAAGGTCCTTAAACAGGTCCTTTTGAAGTTACTGACTGCTCCTTTATCACTGCTTTCTGAGACATTATGAAATAATTATTCCTGTGCCACTGTTGAATCTGACAGTGATACCATCCAGTGAGTCTGGAAGGCATCTGATAATTTTCTACTGTTTTTGAGACATTTCAATGTATTTTGAAGTCACATGCTTACACGGGTCTTCAAAAGCCTTATATGTAGTCCCCTGGTATATTTGCAATAGTTGCCCTTTTGGGTCTGCTGCTTTGTCACCCTCTAAATCCAATATTACTTGGAGTAAGCCATTTAAAAGAAGAATAGTAGCTTATCTCTCTTTGTTATATAACATTGGAAAGAAAATGTATATATTTTTTTTATTCTTTATCAACACAAAAGCCTGTTCTTTTATGTAAGCCTGTTTTTAATAAATAGTATATAGTTATGCATATTATGATCAAATAAATATATTATAAATTGTATATTGCGAGACTACCCCCCCACCACCAAAAAAAAAAAAAAAAAAAAAAAAGTCTTATGGTGATGGCAAGATGAATGCAGCATGTTATCAGAAAATACTGGCAGACAATTTGCATTCTTCTGCACGAAAGCTGTGCATGGGACGCTCTTGGACTTTCCAGCACGACAATGACCCTAAGCACAAGGCCAAGTTGACCCTCCAGTGGTTACAGCAGAAAAAGGTGAAGGTTCTGGAGTGGCCATCACAGTCTACTGACCTTAATATCATCGAGCCACTCTGGGGAGATCTCAAACGTGTGGTTCATGCAAGACGACCAAAGACTTTGCATGACCTGGAGGAATTTTGCAAAGACGAATGGGCAGCTATACCACCTGCAAGAATTTGGGGCCTCATAGACATCTATTACAAAAGACTACACGCTGTCATTGATGCTAAAGGGGGCAATACACATTATTAAGAACTAAGGGTATGAAAACTTTTGAACAGGGGTCATTTCATTTTTTTCTTTGTTGCCATGTTTTGTTTTATGATTGTGCCATTCTGTCATAACCTACAGTTGAATATGAATCCCATAAGAAATAAAAGAAATGTGTTTTGCCTGCTCACTCATGTTTTCTTTAAAAATGGTACATATGTTTCCAATTCTCCAAGGTTATGCAAACTTTTGAGCAAAACTGTATATATATATATATATATATATATATATATATATATATATATATATATATATTATATATATATATATTAACATATTATTTATGTATTTTAATATATATATAGTATATGATTATGTACTGTATATATAATTATAATAAATAATATTTTTAAATATATATATATATATATATATATATACACACACACACACACACACACACATACACACAGTATATACAGTAAATATACTGTATATGGACATCTGGCAAATGCATAATTGTAAATGAACTAAAACAACAAGCAGCACCACCACCAACATTAATCTAAGTAAATAAAACAAACATAAGCCAGATAGGTTTGTATAAAGCACAAAAGTACATACTTGCAATTCTTGGTAGAGTTTGCGTAGTTCCAACGCAGCATTGCCGGTCACCGGACCCCCCAGAGGCTGCAGGCCATTGAGACGCCCCCGTCGCAGATCATCAAGCTGCTGCGTGAGCTGATCCACCTTTAGCATGGCCGACTGCAGCTCTGCCTGCTTTTCCTGGAACAGGCTGCTAACATGCTCAATTTCTGCAGCTGAAAGACATACACATAGCATTCCGATAATACTGTAGATCCTATCTATGTGAATGCTTTATACATAAAATTAGTGCCTGTGGATTTTTAGAGTGGGTGTGTGTGTACAAGTGTGTGTGTGTGAGGTCCAGAAAAAATGGCTGCTTGACCAACTGAGATGTTCACTCCCAAAGGTCACATGTCTTAAGCCAGTTCATATGTAGTGCAAAAACTCTAAATATAGGAATGATATTGTGATCTTTGTTTTTGTCCAATAAATGTCGTAATGGGAGAGAAAACACCCCAAAATTCTTCCACACCCTAACTGGAACACTCCTTGTTTCACAGTTCAGAGATGCTCCAACTGACTGATCTACTGCCAGAAACATAGGGAGTGGATGGCAAAAGCAACTGGAGCAGAGGATGAAATTCCACTGTGTGCTTTAACAATGGTATTAAACTGATAACTTTAGAGAGCTACAGTGGCATCAGAACGTATTTGGACATTTAAAGATGTATGAATGTCAATGCATAGATAAAAAAAATGTAAAAAAAGAAGTGGCATCAGCAAGTTCTTTGCCATTTGTTTTAATCCAGCCAGCGTTTTGAATGTGACGTCTCCTCAACTACCGAGGGATTATGGGATAGTATATATTTCTTTGGGATAGAAATAGTAGATCATCCGGGTATTTCTCATTTACTGTTTTATGAATACTGAGGATTCGGACATACAGTACTACTGCATTGGCATACTGTTTTTGGAATACTATATAGTAGGAAAGTATGGATATTCGGAAGCAGGGTCAGTTCCCATCAAGTTCACAAAGGTTTCCCCAGCAGATTGACCACATGTGTAGTTCACCACATTAACTACGGACGTGTTGCCAACCAGAATGTGTACAAAAACATTTTGTCTGAATTTTGTGCATTATCTGTATTAATTTATAATTTAAAACCAAATAAGCATCTTTTTGTGAAATGTTTTGCTTGGAAAGTGTGCATGTGCTACATTTCTTTAAAATAAATGCCATTTGGTTTGATATTTTGTTATTTAATGCAATGACATTTTCACATTTACATAAGAGTGGCTTAAGAGGCCAAAATGTTTTTGGAGAGATTTTCTTTGTGCACAGCTTTCTTGCATACAAACTGGTCTGACATATCAGTGCAACCCTCAATATCATTTCCTGTGTTAAAGCTTTGACAGTGCAGTATAAGTCAAACAGTGATCCCTGCTAGTGATCTGACTCCATACAACTAAGTCTCTAAAGCATAGTTAAGTCTGTTGACATTAACATAGCTGTACGTACAGAGGTTGCCGTTTATGAGCTTGGTGTAGTCCACTTGGCCCCTCATGGCACGGACCTTCTTTAGTTTGGCTTCCTGACTGTCCACTCTTTCTCTCAACCTCTGGAGCTTCTCGCTTTCAGACACCGACCGGCCCTGACGGTGATCCTGCTGCTTCAGATACCGCAAACGCTGTTCCTAAACATACGAGGGGGAGGAGAGGAGAGGACAGGACAGGAGAGGGTAACAGTCAATTTCAAACTGGGAGGGAACATAGACATGCTCCACTTATCATCAAAAGACACACACACAACATTAGAGATAGACCGATAATCAGTATGACCGATATTTTTAACTGAAACTTAAACTTTTTCACATAAACAGTCAAAACAAAGTCCAAACCAAAAAAGTATAAACTCAGATAGTCGAAGATAAATTGTACAAAGTCTTAGATTCAAATACATATACAATTTAAGTTGCATTAATTAAGTGAAAAGATTATAAGTTTTTGTTTTCTAGTAAAAGTTAAATTCATTAGTCTCGTAAATAGGGATGGTAATCGTAAAAATTACAACATAACCCAATGTTTATCTTTAACTGCACATAGTCTTAACCATCCAGCAATTACTCTGATTTAATTCTCACAAGCCTTAAGTACACATAACACAGTAACAATTCTTGATTCACTGGAAGAAGGACATGACTCGTGGTTCAGTACGTTTTTGATTCACTAAAAAAGAACCAGCTGATAAGAGTCATTCGTTTGTTCGGTAGGAAGCGCTGTATGATTTGCGGCGTAGAAAGACTCATTTGTTCGGGAAATGGGCTACATTAGGGCATAATATATTTTGTGCTGCAGATTTAGTAGCGGTGTTGCAGCACTGCTGAATGGTAGCACTGGAAACACTGTCAGAGTATTTTTGCCCAGATTTGCATCCACATCAGTCTAAGAATGTACGTTTGAGAACCATTATTGGAACCGAAAGTTGTGAAAATCATACAATTTCGATATCATTTTATAAAATGGAACTCGTAAAGCAGGTATTTTATCTTTAGAGCTTAGTGATTAATCATTTTGTTATTACTGTGTCTAAATAAAAATGTGTTTTGTATATAGGTTATCAGACACTTATTTAATCCCTTAAATAATCCGTATTGGTCATTAAAAAACAATATCAGTCGACCTCTACATAACACCAATTAAATCAACAACAGTCCTTTCACACACCTCACAACGCACAGTGGAGAGCTGTGAGAGCACAAATGGGGAAAAAACAGTGACAGGAAAAACAGGAAAATGTTATGAAAGAACATATTTTTAACATTTCAATGCTTCTTAACAATATGCTACGATTCAACATTAGCAGAAGGACTATTTCAAGCATCTTACTCCACAAAATCAAACTGTAATGACTCCAACTGTATGAAATCTTTTGTTATTTCGGATATTACAAAAAAGTGAAAGTTTGATGAATGAGACTGAAATAGAAAGTGCAGGCGGACCCTAACCCTAACCTAACCCATGCTGACTACCACTTTCAGGTCTGCTTTAAAATGGGCAAGTGCAAAGCCAGGCCAAACAAACGAAGAGAGTGTTGGCTCAACAAAATCAAGTGTTAAATGAACGAATGAATGAACAAAGCGAGCTTTGAACTGCAGAGCTACTACATTTACAGTTACGAACTGTAATGTTTGTGGTTTTTGGTATACTATGTTAAAACTGCAAAAGAAAAGAAAATATCTGTATTTTGTTGTCCTAAATAATGTTGATGAAATATCAATGAACAATTCCCAAATCTTGAATGTATCAGCAATTGAAACCCAATATCAAATCAGCAAACACCTCTAAAAGAAATGCAGTTTTTTTTACCTTGTGTCAGGTGAGTGGATGACCTCTTGTTGTTACTCGTTTACAAAGTACACATAGTTCATGTGCTGAAAATGCATACATTAACTTCAGATAACATAGCTAGCCTCTGTGATTTCCAAAGTATTTTGAGACTTTTTCCCGGGAACTGACTAATTCACAAACCGACACACACACACACACATGCTCAAACTCCAGTGGTCTTAACGTCCATCCTCTTCCTGACAGCTGCAGTTCCATGCTGATCTCATTTCCTGTGTCAATGGAGTCCCTTTCCTGTTGTTGTTTAAGGAAAAGAACTTTGAGTCCAAGAAACATGCACAGCTGACCCCCTACACAGACCTAAGTGTGATATTCACATCAACAATCCCACACTGATCTTGAGACAATATCTCAGTCACAAAGACAAATAATTCTCAAAACACAAAATCAAAAGAGTCTAATAAACCAAATGATGTCAGGCTGAAGTAAGCCAGTTGCACAGTTAATATGCAACTCATTAAAAAGGCTGCATTAAAATTCCTGACATGGCCACATGGAACTATGAAGTAGGAGTTCAATTATTCAAACATGACAGTTAATGCACTCCAGACGATACGACCAGGTGGACTGGTGATGGGGTGGAGTGGTGGTGGCGTAGTGGGCTAAAGCACATAACTGGTAATCAGAAGGTTGCTGGTTCAATCCCCACAGCCACCACCATTGTGTCCTTGAGCAAGGCACTTAACTCCAGGTTGCTCCGGGGGAATTATCCCTGTAATAAGTGCACTGTAAGTCACTTTAGATAAAAGCATCTGCCAAATGCATAAATGTAAATGTAATAGTGTTCATGTATGCCCCATACGCATATGTGCATTCACCTGCTTATGTTCGAGGCAGACACTGGGGCCCTAATTTTAATATGTGGAAAGTCAGCACAACAGAGAACTAAAGAGACTTTTAACAGATTTCTGAAAAAGAAAAAGTCTCTAAGTGAAAGATGCATGTTTTGGCCCTATATAAAAGTGGACCTTGTCAAAGGATGGACAAGAAATAGTCAATTTCTTGTCTGCATAACAGAGATTAAAAGAGGCAAAAGATCTGAAGACACATGAATAAATAACGAGACATGAGGCTTCATGTGGTGGCGCTTACCTTTGCTATCAGCATCTGCTGCTGTGCTTCGATCTGCTGCTGCTGTCGCATTGCCATCTCCTGCAGCTCTGACAGCGTCAACTCCACACATGGATTCCCTACCTACACACACATACACATACACACACATACAGTATCATTGAATTAGCCTTAGTCAAACTGAACTTCACTTGTTCAAACAAATACAAAATGACTGTTAGAATTAAACCATGGGAAAGATTGGGTTGAAATTAGTGGTAAACAGTTTTATAATGGCTAATGCTGATATTTAGACAACAAGGTGCCAATTACTATGTAAATGTGATTCAATTTAATGATAACAAATGAGATATACACAATATATACACAAAATTAGCTCAGTTAGCTGTCTGTAGTTTTTGGAACTGACACAAAGGAGAACCAACAAATCTGTTAAAGGAATATTCCGATATCAATACAAGCTAAGCTCAATTGACAGCATTTGTGACAATGATGATTACCACAAAAAAAAAAAAAAGCAAAAATCTGGGTTACAGTAAGGCACCAACAATAGAAGTGAATGGGCTCCATCCATAAACATTAAAATACTCACTGTTTCAAAAGTATAGCAACAAAACAAACAATATGTACTGTATGTCAAAATATTTTCAGTGATAAAATAGCTTTCTAACCTTTTCTGTGTAAAGATATATCCAATTTTACAACTTTGTTGCAATGATGACGTAACAGCATAAAATCTAAAACCTTAAAATTACATCGTAAAAATTACGATTTAAACAACTTTACATAAAATGTAACAATTATAAAATAATAAACAAGTTTTAACAGAAGAATTAATGTAAGTGCTTTTATAAAATTATAAACTTCACATTTCTCCCTTTCAACCCTCTAAAAATTGGCCCTATTCACTTCCATTGTAAGTGCCTCACTGTTACCTCGATGATTACTTTTTTTTCCTTTTTTTTTTTTTAAAGGGAAAAATCTAAATTATTTTTATGGTAATTAACATTATGCCACAAATGCTGTCGAATGAGCTTAACTTGTATTGAATCCGGAATATTCCTTTAAACTGACAAATGGGCATAGTTATTGGCAAATGAGATAATTAAAATGGACAAATGACAGCTGATTATTCTGCTTGGCCGTATTATCACACTATAAGTAGACTGCCCTCAAACTTCCAACATACACAATCAGACTACACAGCAGTGTGAAGGCATACAAGAAAAATGTTAAAGCCAAGTACCCGACTGAAAATATCAACCTAGACCAACTAAGCTGGTTCAGACAGTGGACACTTTAAATGGCCAGTTAAAACCAGCTGCTAATTACCAGTATAAGGTATGTTTTGGCAACTTTCATACTGGTTTTAGCATGACTACTATGGTCATGCTCATCTACCTGCAACAATAACCAGCTTAACCATCTTGTGCCAGTATTACATCTTGGTCTGGTAAAAATTCAAAATAATTGAGTCACTGGCTCCTCTCAATATCCTTAGCTGGCTTACTGCACACATACTTGTAATAATTGAAAAACAGTATCTGACAGGCCCTAGTGAGCCAAAGCAGTACTGTAAAAACCTCATTTAAGTTGTGCATGGTACATTTATCTCAATTATTTCATGGAGGAACCATTATGATTTTATAAGAAAAGTCAATGTGTCAAGTCCCTGTTAAAATTGAGGTAAGGATGGCTATTCAGGTAATTTTGAACAGAAGGGGAAGACACTGATGAAATTGTCACTAATGGGCTTTCCGTGGGCTTGTTAACCCAGCATCATTTTAACCCTGGATTAACACTGTTCATACTTTACCCTGGGACAGTAACGAAACCTTTCCGTTACTAGATTCTTTTACTTGAAAAAATCCAGTTTTCCTACAACTTATCTCGAGTCTCTAAGGTAGTGCCGTTCTCAAATGTAAACTTGGATTTTCAGTCTGTTGGAGAAATTGCCTCAGGAACGTGGTACTAGCCACAGAAAAGGAGGTCACCCCTGGGGCTTTTTCTGGTGCTGGTGAGCACCTGGTGGTTCAGAGTGAACAGGAATGAGATCAGTCACAAATAATTAAAGGAACAGTTTAATTTAAAAAATAATTCATTATTTATTCACATACACCGATCATCCACAACATTAAAACCACCTGCCTGATATTGTGTAGGTCCCCCTCATGCCACCAAAACAGCACCAACCACATCTCAGAATAGCATTCTGAGATTATATTCTTCTCACCACAATTGTTCAGAGCAGTTATCTGAGTTACCATAGACTTTGTCAGTTTGAAACAGTCTGGTCATTCTCTGTTGATCTCTCTCATCAACAAGGCATTTCCAGAACTGCCACTCACTGGATTTTTTTTTTGTTTTTGGCACCAATTCTAGAGACTGTTGTGCATGAAAATCCCAGGAGATCAGCAGTTACAGAAATACTCAAACCAGCCCATCTGGCACCAACAATCATCCACGCGATTATCAAATCAACCAATCATGTGGCAGCAGTGCAGTGCATAAAATCGTGCAGTGCTTAAAATCATGCAGATACGGGTCAGGAGCTTCAGTTAATGTCATCAACATCAACCATCAAAATGGTTAAAAAATGTGATCTCAGTGATTTGGACCGTGGCATGATTGTTGGTGCCAGACGGGCTGGTTTGAGTATTTCTGTAACTGCTGATCCCCCAGGATTTTCACGCACAACAGTCTCTAGAATTTACTCAGAATGGTGCCAAAAACAAAAAACATCCAGTGAGCGGCAGTTCTGCGGGCGGAAACGCCTTGTTGATGAGAGAAGTCAACAGAGAATGGCCAGACTGGTCTATGGTAACTCAGATAACCATTCTATACAATTATGGCGAGAGGAACATCATCTCAGAATGCTATTCTGAGATGCAGGTTGGCGCTCTTTTGGTGGCACAAGGGGGACCTACACAATATCGGGCAGGTGGTTTTAATGTTGTGGCTGATCAGTGTATTATCATATGGCTTCAGAAGACTTGAAATAGTGCACGAGTCTGGTACACTTCCTGTGTCATTGTTGTTGTTTGTTTTTTTTTTTGTCCTGTTTTGATCATAAAAACTGTGGTTACCCTTAACTGAGGCCATGTTCACACTAATACAGTACATTTTCATTTGAAAAAGCATTAATTTCACAACATTTATGCCTCTCATCCACACTGGAATTGCAATTTCCCAACATGATCACACGGGAAGTCGGCATGTTGTCTCCAAGAGTTCTGGTACCCTAGGATCAGCCACATTATGCAGACTCATCGACAAACACCATCTCCTATCAGACATTTTTGCATCGCCTCCAGTATGTTTATCCTCCCTTGTGGCATGACCGGAAACACGTTGCTCAGCAGCATGGGAGACCCAGCTTAGGATTCTACTTTGAAACCAGGAAGTAATCGTGTTTGCATAATCAGTGATGAGTGTGTTTCGGAGGTTGCATTTTTCACTCTAAAATGTCATTTTTAATCCACTGATGGTTAGGTTTAGGTCTGGAGTTTGGTTTGGGCAGTACAGTTTACAAAACATGCATTCCTCTTCATTGTATTACAGCTTGTACAGATAAAAAACAACTTGCTTTACAACTCGCTTTTGGCGCCCCTCCGTGGATGTTGCAACCACAAAATGGAGCTAACACGTGCCCACACACAACAACACAACGCTTTGGCAACAGCGGGCAGTGTTTTTGCATTTCAGTAAGCACCGATTTTAGCTCAAGAAAAGTCAACCTACTGTTTCCGATTCACTGTTGGGTAAGTCTGGATTTCCTCCACCGAAATCAGAGTGTTTCGAAAATGCTTTCAATAACCACATAGTTTGGAAAATTATGATGTTAAGAAACTGAAAACGTTTTCAGTTCTCAAACTTAAACAGATTAGTGTGGACGTGGCCTGATATTGTATGGGAAAAAGGAACATGTACATTGTTCAAACCTTCTCCTTTTATGTTCCACAGAAAAGAAAACAGCATATGGGTTTGAAACAACATAAGGGTGAGTAAATAATGACAGAATTTTGATTCTTGGGTGCACTGTCTCTTTAAACCCATGCATCCCTATCACTCTGCATAAACAGCACGGCACTGTATACGAGACATATTTTAAAATGTCTTCCTTTTATCACATGAATGAGTGATGCTTTGATTAAGTGTTGCAATATTCTTATTATCATTATTATAGCCAAAAACCTACAATACTTTCTACAGGAGACGTAATTCTCTTGTTCCCTCCATCCTGTTCACCATTTCATTCTTTCTTCAACACAATGTACAATAATGATGTAGTACATTGGGTCATAGCCTGCCTGCAGCCACAGCTATTCATATCTCTTCTGACAAATGAGCCGTAATAAGAGTACTTTTACTTCCTCCTGATACAAGAACAATTCTAACATTTTTAATTGTCATAAAAATGCACTTTATTATCCAAGTCTCGTAGAAAATGTATCACTTTTTGCAGTTGGCATCTACTGAAAAAAGTCTGTTGCTCTTCCCAATCAATTCATCAAAATTCATATAGGCAATGAAAATCACAAATGAGAAAAAGCAGAGAGCAAATGGAGGTTAGCACAAGTCTAGTGGCGGTTCTAGCTTGTATGGCGCCTTGGGTGAAACCTGCTTCAACACGCCCCCAAAGTTGTTGGGGGGGGGTCTGTGTGGGTGCCGCCCCCGCAAGATGCCGCCGCAATGGCACATGTCGCCCATGCCTAAATCCGCTACTGCTACTGTTTGAGATTTTAGTCCTGAGGTAAAGACCTCAGTAATCTCATGTATGTCTTCTCTAGAGTTCCGGAAGGATCTCAACAATGTCTCAAACTGTGCTCATATTTGCCAAGGCCTGCAATCAAAAGTCAGAGATTTCAATATGAACACATTTCTCATCAAACTGTCCCAAGACTAACTTATCTTGGCTATGCTATCTACATTAATTGCATAGCTCTATATTTGGCTTATTTGTTTAAATTTTAATTGCTTGTTTCAATTTCTTAATTTCTAAAAATTAATTTTAGGACAAACATCTGAGACAAAGTTGACACTTCAATGAAACATAACTTAGAACTACTTTACAAGTCTCCTGAGCAATGAAAGAGCAACCTCTGAGCAATAATAATTTCCTCTGGATTATTAAATAATACTACTACTACTACTAATAATAATAATTATATATATATATATTTATTTATTTAATAACCCAGAGGAAATTTTTATTGCAGAGGGATGTTCTGACCTGACATGTAATATTACATTGCGTGCAAATTTTTGCACGCAATGTAAGATTACATGCCAGGTCAGAACATCCCTCTGCATATATACTGTATCACCTGATATAACTGGACAACAAAGTAACCCGATCCAACATTCTGTCATTTATAATAACAAATATTTAATAATTATTCTACATGAATTCAATAATACTTCATTTTAAAAGAGAAATAACAGAGACTCGCACTGCAACAGTATGCACATCTCAGTAAATAGGTTTTGTGCTTCACAAATCACTCTATGGGATTGACACACAGCTCAATGCATAGGGATTTACTTTAAAAGGGGCTCTGAATTTACCTGGTGAGAGTCCCAGGTTATTCTGCATGATCGGACCTTAATGTTGCTGCATTGTCCTTCAGCTGTAAATTCCTGCACGGTCTCGACGTGGTTCCACTCCATTTCTAAAAATCAGGTGCGCATTCCTGACTCCCTCATAAGAAAAGCATCGGCACGCTGATTACGGATGCAGTGCAGCTGCAGTAATTGCAGTGAGCTGGGATGCAGACCCCAGAGTAACACACACAGCCGCAATCCCCTCTCAAAAAACTGGAGTGTAGAAGTCATCGAGCACATTAGCGATGAGTCAGGTTGTCATTCCTACTCCGCGCGACTGACTTTGCGTGTTTTTGCTTACTATACATAGTTACAGTCAAGTGACTCTTATGAGTAATTACTGTAGACTAACATTGGAAGGAAATGCGTGACCTTTATAAAATGTTAACGTGAATCTTTGATGATGGAGACTGCGTAAGTTTTTTTTGTCTCTCCCGAGGCTCAATTTTGACGTGCAAGCACTTCTCTCTCTCTCTTTCTCTCAAATATGTGTATGTGCGCCTGTGTCTCCAGCCTAGTGTAGACTGCAGCACAAGAGCATTTGGAAGCAATGATTTATTTAAGCGAATCGACTCTTTTGGACGGTTCGTTTCAATGAATCGATTCAGTTCGAGTCATCGCTGCAGAGTTTTCACAGAAGTCCTGATGAGAATTTCTTAAATCTCTCGCGCTCTTTCTCTCGGTGTGTGTGTGTATGTGCGTGTGTCTGATTGCAGCATCGGATTTCGGAAGCAATGGTTCGTTTAAGCGAATCGGTTGCTTCGGACGGTTCGTTTATATGATTCGATTCAGTTGAGTCGTCCCTTCAGAGTCTTCACAGAAGAAATTCTTAAGTTCTTTTTCTGTAGCGAAATAAATATTTTAAATAATGCTGTTTACTGCGCTTTATAATTTCGTTGTAATTGGTTGTACATTTGTTTTAAGTGTTTTTGTATCGTTCCGCTGACGAAACATTGAAAAATAGCTTTACGAGAAATTTCAGAAGACAAATTCCTGATAACATGAGTTGTGGAACATTGGATGTGATTTAGGAGCTTTTTGATAGATTTACCGTCTTGCACAGTTTAAAGTTATCTCTCACAACCTCGTTTTAATGAATGGAAACTGTAAGGTAGACTCCTCAATGGCATGTATAACGCTGTATAGATCACATCTCATTTTCATCACAACGATCTAAAACACTTTAAACAACACTACAGCCCACTAAAGAGACTGTGAGTCACAGCCTCGTTTCTATTCCGGTCAAAAATATATTAATTTTTGACCGGAGGGCCATATGTCATTCACAATTGATACCCCAAAGTTATTGTTATACAGAATTAACAAAAGCTTCGCGAATCGGTTCAACTGAATCATAAAAAGAACCGGTTCAAAAGAAGATTAATTCGCAAATGGACATCACTAGAGCACACACACACACACACACACACACACGCACCCCCCCCCCCTCCCCTCCCCTCCCGGTAGCGTCTCTGTAAAGCCGCCCGTGCTGCGCCACAGCTGCCCCGCACTCACTCCCAGATGCGTGTCGGTCTACTGAGAGCATTTTACAGCACCAAATACTCGACTGCCACAAATCTGCAGCTCTGCGGCACGACTTTACAGCGTGCATTTTAAAATGCGACATACAAAGCAGTGACTTTGTTGAACCTGATGAAACTGATGTTTAACAAAGAAACAGAGATCAATGATTTCTCTTACGAAAACTACTGTGACGGTACCATGGTACATCAGTGGTATCAGATGGTAATACCATGGTACTTTAATACATTCTGGATTAATATATATTTACCCACCATGGAATTTACATGGCATTCTTTTAAGGCAGTTAAAAGAATATCACGATTCAGGTTAAAAAACAACAACACATATGGCATTATCATGGTAGTGTAGGCCTACATGTCCAAAAGCATTGACATTACTATGGTACCCCAATAAACCATGGTAATACCATGGCACTTTCTTTATTTTTTTGATAATGTTCAGTGCAATACCGTTTGTGGTTTAAATAAATTACATTTAAGCAATTTAAATTCATTGCTAACAGGCCAGTAATCTGAAATTATAGAAGTGAAATTGAGAGTGAATCTTGTAAAGAAGCAAAGTACAGTCTGGCGTCAAGAGGTGTTGCTTATTCACCCTGATAAGGAACATTTTTGGCAAATCAAATCGATATTAGTATTTCAACAGTGATGAGCAAGTGAACAAGTTAGTTTGGTGCCAGTTGGATAAAGTATGTAAGACAGAAATGGGCACAGTCAATAAGCTCTATAATAATGCTGAGCCAGCCATTTAGATTCCCCAGCATTTTGATAGCTGCTACTGACTCATTTAACTGACCATGGTCACTCAAGCCTGACCTTCACATGTCCATGAACTGAAAAACACCAGCCAGAGCCACAGGCCAAAGTCTGTTCTCTCAACTTCAGCGGACACACAGTACAACAGTGCATCAGTCAACTGTTCTTAATGTGGAAATGACTGTTTTGCAGAAAGAAAAAAGATGTTTAACCAATGTGCTAAATGACAAGCTATGTGTTTTATGGATAGAAATATTCACAGTGTTGTCTTCCAACACAATGACATATAAATTCACAGGATTACCAAGATTTGTATCCTTCCTCTGCTGTATTTAGGCAGAAACACATTGCTCTTTCATTACTATGCAGAGCACCCTTAGGGACAACGCACGCCGATCTTTGGGGACTTTCAAGGGCTGAACATTCATCTCTGCGGACAGAGCATTTGCATTCTCGCAGAACTCCAAATCTCATTTTACATTTATCTGCCAGGTGCAGGAGGCACAGTGCATGGGACGGAAATGGCAACTCTGTATATCATCACAGGCAAAGCTATAGAAGCATCAAGTGGAAAGAGGTCAATGACAACGTTATCAGAATGGGGCAAGGACAGTGAGCATATAGACAAAGCTGCCGGGCAGGCCACAGTGATGCCTGAAACTAACAATGTACTCAATGAAAGCTGTCTTCCCACTTGGTAAATTAAACACTACATTCAAAGGGAAGTCTGAAAAACGTCCACGGAGGGGGCCACGGACCCCCAGTTTTAGCCTACACCTCAACTGAACTTTGGCTGACATAAAAATATGTCTGGTGCACGCATTAAAAGTAGTACAGTGTGGGAATTGACTAAATAGAAATGACTACTAGCCACTTTGAGTCACTGCTTTCCTGCCCTAGATGGACAACAAAGATCGAATTGATGTCTTGCACGAACAATCAATAGTCCAGACTTCGGTTAACCTTAACTAGTGATGAGCTTGCTTCTTGATGCTTTGAAATCCTTATAAATCAATCAGTTCAAACCAATGCTTCAGATCGTGTATCATACAGGCCAAGTCAATACATTTCTTCAGTAGGTGTTGCCAATGTGTAAGGTCTCTAGCATTTAGACACAATGAATCATTTTACAAATTATATGATTCAGAGCTTCTAAAATCTACACTCTTCTCACCAAAAACTCTAACAGTATCAAATGTAACTCAAAGGAACACTAATCTTATTGTGTATGTGTAAATTTGTTGAATGCAGACACAAACAATAAAAGACTGTCAAACGATTTAATAGACACATAAAAAAAGAGGGACCAATACACAAGAACACGCATTTGAACCAATACAGTGTTCCAGTTATATCTGAAACTGAAGACAGCTGCCTCATCAAAGGTATGTGTGAACTGTGAATATAATGTGACAGGGTGAGCAAGAGACAGACACAATGGGTGTGGCATCAAGCTTCGAAGAGGCATTTATTGGAAATAATAATAAACATAAAATGTCCATGGGGGAAAAGTGTCCTAGCCAAAAGGGGATCTGGCATCCTCGCGGTGAAACGGGGGCTCGGTGAAGGACATGGGAGAGACCAAGGAATGGCCCAGGCTATAGCGGGGTCCGATGGCCGCACGCGCTCCCCTTTGGTACGTGGGGCGGCAAAATTTTTAGAAAAATATCTCAGCTCTGTAAGTCCATACAATGCAAATGAATAGTGATTGGTGACCAAAACTTTGAAGGTCCAAAATATACATAAAGGGAGCATAAAAGTAATCAATATGACTCCAGTGGTTAGATTCATGTATTCAGAAGCTATATTATAAGTGTGGGTGAGAAACAGATCAATATCTAAGTCCTTTTTTTCTATAAATCTCCACTTTCACTTTAACTTCCACATTCTTCTTTTTTTTTTTTTTTTTTTTTGGTGATTCACATTCTTCGTGCATATCGCCACCTACTGGGCAGGGAGGAGAATTTATAGTAAAAAATGATTTAAATGTTAATCTGTTTCTTACCAACGCCTATCATATAGCTTCTGAAGATATGGATTAAATCACTTGAGTCATATGGATTACTTTTATGCTGCCTGTATGTGCTTTTTGGAAATTCAAAGTTATGGCCAACATTTACTTGCATTGTATGGACCTACAGTGCTGAAATATTCTTCTAAAAATCTTCATGTGTGTTCAGCTGAAGAAAGAAAGTCATACACATCTGGGATGGCATGAGAGTGTGTAAATGATGTGTAGATAATTTTTATGAAAAATCCCTTGAAAGGATTAGTTAATCCAAAAATTTAAATGTTGTCATTGTTTGCTCATGTCGTTCCAAACCTGTTTTTTTTGTCAGAGTATTTTTGTCTTATTTTCCAGTAACAATATCTAAACATTCTTTAAACAAGGTACATTTATTTGAGAAGCAAAATGACAGATATTTTGGTGAAGATGTTTTGTCTTGTTTTTAGAGAAATCTAACAAAATGTTGTAAACTCTATGCTTAAAACAAGAAAAAAATAAATAAATAATATTTGCCACTATTTCTTACACCATTAATAAAATTGACTTTAAGCATTAACCCCACCAAAATGTAATAAATTTATCTGAAAACAAGATTTTATATCTTATGTCATTGTGCTTCTCAAGTAATTTTTGTCTTATTTTAAGGATGTTTAAATATTTTCACAGGATAATAAAAGGAGAAATAAAAAAAAAATAGAAAAATAAAATTGTACTGCTCGAGCTTTTCCATGAAATTACAACAAATGGGGACTGAGGCTTTCAAACTTCAAAAATCACCATATTTCAATATTTCTGAAGTCATACGATAGCTTTGTCATTGAAAAGATCTCAAAAGGCAAAAAAACAAACAAAAACAAAAAAATGGTTTGTTTATAAATCACTTCTCTACTTCTCTCATGAACATGCCCAGGAAAGATAGGGCAGATGTCAGGATTTTTAGTAAATAACAACTTACATTTTGGTCTATTCCTCACTCAAAGCTGGTGTATTTCTTCAGAATACTTGGAATATTGCACTAAAATTTTATGAACCACTTTTATGATACAATTAAACATTAGTGCTTTTTTGTCATGTTTGAGAATGAAAGTCTCAGTCCTCATTGACTTTCATTATATAGAAAATAGTGGCCAGAATATTCTTCGAAAATTCACCTTTTGTGTTCCACAGAAGAAAAAAGGCGAAACAGGTTTGGAACGACATGAGGGTGAGTAAATATTGACAATTTGTATTTCCTTTAGGCATACATAAACGTCCTGAACGCAGAGTCAGATGTATTTGGACCCTGACAGTGATCCTGCGTCATGACCGTTGAAAGGACATGTTGTATAACCTAAGAGTGTTATACTGCAAACTGTCATACACAGCTGCCAGGCTGTATAATCAGGGGTGGGTAGACTGTTGATGTGCTGAGCATGTAGCTATCTAATATTTTGCCTTCTGGCCCTTTGACCCGGTTTAAAGTGGAGTGCATTTGCCGACTTGCATATGACACAGACAGTTTTAGAGTATACAATCAGGCCAGCAAAGTTAGTTCAGGAGTCAGAAGTTTATTGGCCGGATGTAATTAAAATATCATCACATGATACTGTCTGTGAAAGAGAGGCCTTCTCCCTCCATCTGGATTAACTCTGATAACAGCTGCATTATGGGATGTGGGGAGGGCCCTACATCGGGATGCCACAGTGAGCGTGTCTCTCATTTATAACATAACTGGGGATGCTGGGAAGGTCCCTATGACCACCTGTTCAATAGCTCTGCAGGCTTTATTATTACACCACTTTGGAATGTGAAGCAATCTACAGATCAGGATTAAACTTACTACAGATATTGATTTCCTTGTTCTTAACCCTCTATGGACACATTTTGAAATAAGATTTTTTTTTTTTTTTAAGTCAGCTGATGTGTTTTAAAGTTCAACTATATATATATATATAGTTTTATGCTAATGCATTTAGTGCTACCTAACAACAAGCTGCGAGATTCAATTAGAGTTTCAAGAGTTATTTGAACAGATCTAATTAAAGTTGGGCTAACTCAATTCATTTAGGTTTATTCAACACAAAGTATTGGAGTACAGCCTACATTTTAATTTCATATCAAATAAATAATTTTCATTGTTCATTGTCCACAAATGAATTAAGTTAAACCAACATTTGTTTTGTTTTTTTTTTTGTTGTTTTTTTCAGTGTTTAAGTTTAATTTATTGTCATTCATTATGGGCCAGTGTTATTTATCAAATTTGAAATGTTGTATTATTAGCCAAAAAGACCATAATGTAAGCAAAAATGTATTATTATTTAAAAAATTATATATATATATATATATATATATAAATCACCTAAGGGAAGCACAAATATATATTTTTTTATTGATTTTGTGATACATAAATATGTTTACTATGTTGACCTTCAAAAATAGGCCTCAAATCTTGCATTGCTTGTGTTTGTCATAATACAGAAAGTATGACTATAACTGTATAAAACAGACCCATATGACTTTATAATCATTTTAAAAATTATAATACTACCTGTTTTTATTTGCATGATTTTTTAATAAATAATGTGGGACCATACAGGGTACAAATACAGATTTTTGGATACGGACAGAGGAATGCATATTGAACACTGCCTCTTTTTTAAAAGCATGATCAGTATCAAAGACATAAGGACCCGGACAGAAAGTGCACTGAATCCAGGCATTAACATAAAAGTGTTATATAGTTCAGTAATCTTTTGGGAAACAGAGAAATCTGCGTATTCTGTTTCTCTAAAACTTCCTGTGTCCTCCACATGAACCAGTCTGCTGCAAATGATCGTGTTGGCGGACTGGAGCTTATCAGCACATAGCACACCAGCTCCCTACTGCGGAGCTTCCAACTTCTAACTTCCAACTGGAGTCCCTCAAGTGAACCATAATATAATTACATGGCAAGTACAGTCAGAAACAATGTGCTTGAAAGACTCCAGAGCCACAGCGCTTGAGATGTGGGCAAACACGTGCTTAATAATGACAATGGTATATTATTGTGAAACCATATAGTATCTAAATGTTTTAATGTACACAGATCATATGGAAAATTTCAGAATAAATTACAATGCAGTGCTCTAAAAATATATGGGTGTTTCTTCAACTTTGGGCAATTTCATGTCCCAGGGGTTAATTTCTATTCAATTAGATATAAACAGATTTCAAATGTTTCCTTTTTGTTATATGAAGCTCACATTAAAACTTGGAAGCTTTTGACCAGGCCATCATCATTTATTTTTGGTAATTTCAAAATGCCTTTTATGTACAAATTTGACTGTTTTAGCTTTCAGACAAGTGATGTTTGAAGAAAACAAAGAAAATTAAATGTAAATATCACTTGTGAGCAGTGTTTTTATTGGCTGTTATTTCCAATCAAGCTGTAATTTTGCCAAATTATGCATAAAGTGTGAATGTTTTGTCCATTTAGAACACATAAAATGTTAGCTATGAAATTTGCCTACACAAAGGAGTTAGACGTGTTATTTCAAAAACATGAAAAATGTAAAAATTATGTAAATCTCCTTATGATGCATGTACACATACTTTTGGACATTGTTAATAGAGAAGGGAAAAAAACATTTATGAGATTGTGAAAAATGTTTTAACTAGAAGTACACAGTGCTAAAAGTGACCGAAGTTAGAGAAACACCCATATATTCAATACTACATTTAAAGATAGACCAGCCTAGCTTATTGTAAGGGCACTTGCACAGAAAAAGCTCTGACGTAGTGTTTGACAGATAGGAATGAGTTATTTCTGGTTTGAGGGTGTGGAAAGATCCAATGTAATGTGAAATCATGTGGGAATATGGTTAATTGAATTTCTGAAAACAGAAATTGCAGCAAAAGTTAAAATTTTCTCAACTTACTTTCATACATATTTTTCTATGCATACAATGTGTTCATGTGAGAATTTGCGCTGTTTTTGCTTTCTCAAGTTTAAGTGCAAAACAATGTGGAAAAAACTTGTCTCAAGCACTCCTAAAGCACAAAGGTGAGCTATGGCAAAAGTCAAGATTTTTACAGTAAAATAACTTACATTTCATCGTATGCTTTCAGACTTGGAATATAGCACAAGAGCTGCATGGACTACTTTCATTAATTCTGGCTTGCCTTTTTTTAGCTTTAAAGTGAGTTACTATTTACTACTGTACTGTATGGAAATCAGTAATCTTAATATATATTATCTTTAAAATATCTCCTTTTGTATTACGCAGAAGAAAAATTTAATTAAGGTTTGAAACGACATGAGGGGGAATAAATGGACAGAATTGTTTATTTTTGGCTGAACTATTCCTGGCTTCACACATTTACTTTACACACATACAGTGTATGGACAGTGATTAAATGCTCACTTAAGCACTGATCTTGTGTTTCGGATAACAGTTTCACTGTAATGACGTTAAGCCTCAGTGATCAGACCTCATTACAAGACTTAAACAGGCCAGAAGAGAAGTGTGAATGAGAACAGCGTGAATGTGAACGTACCCCATTCTTGCAGGGCTTGTCCGTGTTCTCTCTGCTCTTCCTGTTGGCCTGCTCGGAAGTCAGACCTCCTGCCGGGAATAAAACAAGATTACATAATCACCCAACGCACCCCTGCAGACTAACGATGAAAGTCAAAACATTTGTAGAACGCTTTTGTGACCTACCAAAATTCATGTCAGTGGACAAACACAGCTTAAACACATTTTTAAATTGATGACACATAAATATTGCACAACTCTCTAGATTATATTTGATTCAGATTGCTCAATCGTGGCATAAAACAGTGAAATATCCTACATTTAAATTTAAATGAAAAGAATTCCAACAAATGGTTTAAACTCAAATCAATATTATTTCATATCAATTTATGTTTTGTTTTTTTTGGCAAGTAGCATGTAATAAGCCGGATAAATGTACAGTCAGACAGGCATTATCACAAAATAAACCCATTCATGGTAATCAGCCTGTCTGGGTTTATTTCACAAAAATGACTGGCTGACTGTACATTATCCCTTACCCAAACAGCAGTCAAATCAATAGCTCAAAATGTGAAATAAAGAAAGAAAAGGATACCTTTCAATCTAATGAAAATTTGATCCAGAAGTGGGATTTTGGTTGGCATTAGTCCTGATTACCAGTTACGTTTTGCCAACACAGTGGGTTGTTTAACAGCATTTACCAACCTCCAGTCATTTCTCTTTTGTGAGCATTTGTTTCACCAGTACTTTCAACTGTGCCATCTATAAATAAGCAGGAGCTTAATTCTATAAATCCATGGCTATGTAATTATGTGTGTAATCCTGTCAGAAGCTCTGGAAATACCTAGACCTTCATGAACCGATGCCGGCTCTGATAGGTCTGAGCAGAATCCTACTGACTGCCCTCTGCTCTCAAACTAATTTAGAACAGTGAGGCACATTTTATTCAAACAGTGATGTCAGTCAAGCAAACATGCGACAAAACAATAAATTAATCACCCAAAACACCGGTGGAAAATAAAAATTATATTTCCTGAACTCTTAAGAGCTGTTCAGACCGTATAAGTTCTTGAGCTAAAAAAGCTAGATGCAGCGCAACAATTCAACAAAATGAAGGTGTCTCGAGATGTGTTTTTAAAAGTTAAAGTTCTTTTTAACTTGGCACGCCATCTAAAAAACACGCCGAGGAAAAAACGAGATGTGGTACAACTATCAAAGAGGTCCATAAACAATTGGAAAACAGGGCAGACGGAAGCAAAAACTCTTTTGGTGTGAACAGCCCCTTAACTTAACGTTCTCTCTTTTTTTATTTCTCTAGCTTCCCAACTCAGTTCAGTCAAAACTGAAAATTCTGTCATCACTTATTCTCGTGTTGTTCGAAAAATGACTTTCTTCAGTGGAAATCAAACATATGCAGCAGAATGTTTCCATACCATGAAAGTGAATGGGTATGGATGCTGTCGAGTTCCAAAAACTACAGTACATATAAGTATCATACAAATTTTCCAAGTCATATGAAGTCATATGATAGCTTTTTTTGTGAGAAAAACTAAATTTAAGTTGTTATTCACTGAAAATTTCCGATTTGCACTTCTGCACAGCGATCATTTATGAGTCATGTGAAAAACAATGTGGAGAAAAAAAGTCATACATATTAGTAATGACATGAGGGGGGGCCTGGGTTGCTCAGTGGTAAAGAAGCTGGCTACCACCCCTGGAGTTCACGAGTTTGAATCCCAGGGCGTGCTGAGTGACTCCAGCCAGGTCTCCCAAGCAACCAAATTGGCCCAGTTGCTAGGGTGGGTAGAGTCACACTGGGTAACCTCCTCGTGATCGCCATAATGTGGTTCGCTCTCAGTGGGGCGCGTGGTGAGTCGTGTGTAGATGCCGCGGTGGATGGCGTGGGCCTCCACACACGCTATGTCTCTGTGGTAATGCGCTCAACGAGCCATGTGATAAGATGCACAGATTGATGGTTTCCCGCCACCTGGATTGAGGCGAGTCACTACACCACCACAAGGACTTTCCAAATTGGGAGAAAAAGGGAACCCCCCCCCCCAAAAAAAAGTAATGACACAAGGGTATATACAGTTGTGCTCAAAAGTTTGCATACTCTGGCAGAAATTGTGAAATTTTGGATAGTAAATCTTAAAGTTTTTTATTTAAGGATAGTGATCATATGTTATCACATAGTTGTTTGGCTCCTTTTTAAATAATAATGGTAACAGAAATCACCCAAATGGCCCTGATCAAAAGTTTACATACCCTTGAATGTTTGGTCTTGTTACAGACAAACAAGGTGACACACACAGGTTTAATGGCAATTAAAGGTTAATTTCCCACACCTGTGGCTTTTTAAATTGCAATTAGTGTCTGTGTATAAATAGTCAATGAGTTTGTTAGCTCTCACGTGGATGCACTGAGCAGGCTAGATACTGAGCCATGGGGAGCCGAAAAGAACTGTCAAAAGACCTGTGTAACAAGGTAATGGAACTTTATAAAGATGGAAAAGGATATAAAAATATATCCAAAGCCTTGAAAATTCCAGTCAGTACTGTTCAATCACTTATTAAGAAGTGGAAAATTCAGGGATCTCTTGATACCAAGCCAAGGTCAGGTAGACCAAGAAAGATTTCAGCCACAACTGCCAGAAGAATTGTTCAGGTACAAAGAAAAACCCACAGGTAACCTCAGGAGAAATACAGGCTGCTCTGGAAAAATACGACACAATACGACGATACTTGAACAAAAATGAGCTGCACGGTCGAGTTGCCAGATAGAAGCCAATGCCACAAAAATCCTGGTTACAATATGCCCGACAACATCTTGACATGCCTCACAGCTTCTGGCATACTGTAATTTGGAGTGACGAGACCAAAATAGAGCATTATGGTCACAACCATAAGTGCCATGTTTGGAGAGGGGTCAACAAGTATTGTGCTCCTTGAAACAATGATCAGTCATAAATTCAAAATCAATGCCAAAAGTTCACAATTTCTGCCAGGGTGTGCAAACTTTTGAGCACAACTGTAAATGATTACAGAAATTGACATTTTGGAGTGCATTGTTCCTTCAAAGTCAATCTATGTTTCTGTCTCTATTTTAGGGGTGTCTTGCTACTTGATTTTCTCTGTGGAGGTCAGACAGGCATCAGGAACTGCCTGTCTCTCCTAGTCTGCTGGAGCTGTGATCTGTCTCA
Source organism: Myxocyprinus asiaticus (assembly GCF_019703515.2). NCBI lineage: Eukaryota > Metazoa > Chordata > Actinopteri > Cypriniformes > Catostomidae > Myxocyprinus > Myxocyprinus asiaticus. The sequence continues at coordinate 40,453,120 of NC_059360.1, read as the reverse complement.
GGTACAGATATGAGCACAAGAAAGCGGGCAGACCAATTATTCATAAAGAGGATTAGTTACGTAACTGCAGATAACTGCAGAGAAAAACTCTGCATAGCCCAACGCTTGCACACAGTAAGCAATTAATCATGAAGTTAAAGTTGATGTGTGCAATTTCTTCACCACTTGTGTCACCAAACAGAAATAACAGACCAGACCAAAAATAATGATTGCTTTTAAACAGGTTTCCCAAATACTAACTCCATCTGATATTGGTAAGTTAAAACAGAACCCGTTGGTTAAGCCAATGATGTTATGACAGGCTGGTCAGATTGCTGAAAGGAATATTCCCAGGTTCAATACAAATTAAGCTCAATCGACAGCATTTGTGGCATAATGTTGATTACAACAAAACATTATTTTGACTCGTCCCTCCTTTAAAAAAGCAAAACTGGAGGTTATAGTGAGGCACTTACAATGAAAGTGAATGGGGCCAATTGCTGGAGGGTTTAAAAGGCAGAAATGTGATGCTTATAGTTTTATAAAAGCACTTGCATTAATTCTTCTGTTAAAACTTGTGTATTATTTGAGCTGTAAGGTTGCTTAAATCGTCATTTTGACAGTTGTTTTAGGGTTTTAGGTTTGTTGACATTACATTGTCATGGCAACGAAGTTGTATTTATTTATTTATTTATTTTTAGTGCCATGTCAGCAACAAGGCTATCCACATGGCGAGAACAGATTAAATATAAAAAAAACATAAAAAATTAAATAAGGAATTTTAGATTTATATTAGACAGAAACTCTAAAATATTTTTAGGTGATACATGTAAAAAAAAAAAAAAAAAAATTCTGTTAAGCTTGTTTCTGAATAAAACCTTTGTCTAATAGTATTAAAAACAGGTCAATCCAGTAAAATGTATAATAGTCAGTATAGTCTGACAGGGAAGACATGCCGGAGGTTCTTCACCTTTAAATAAAAACCCATGTGTCAGTCTTGAATGACCTATTCGACACCTAGTATATACAATTTGATCATGTCTATTTTTAAAGTTAAAGAAAAAATTATTGGTTATACTAGGATTTACTTCATAAAGCTTATTGTTTTTACATTCGTCCCATTCCATCTGCCACCTGTTAGAGATATAGGAGTTTAGTAAGGTTTTTAGGTCTGAGGGTGGAATACTACACTCTGTGATTTCTAGAGTAAGGGCTTCTTTAGCTGCGATGTCTGCTTTCTCATTGCCTGACAGTCCAATATGACCTGGAATCCAGCAGAAAAAGATATTAAAGTTTTCTTTCTGTAAGATGTCTACTTTAGATAAAATACTCAAAATAATTGGGTGGTCAGTCTTTACAGATTCCAGAGCTTGAAGGCAAGATTTTGAGTCTGTGAAGATTAAAACATTTCGTCCTTGTTCATTCTTAATATTTTCCAGGGCTAAAAGCAGAGCACAAGCTTCAGCAGTAAAAATGGAGCATTGTCCAGGAATACAGATTCCATAATGTTGATCTCCAATAACTGCTGCTGCCGAAACTTTATTATCTGCTTTTGGTCCATCAGTAAATACAGGTTTATGGAGTGGAAAATCACATCTTCTATCTAAAAATTGCTGGTGGTACTCATTAGGGTGTGTCTCTGTCTTTTTGTGTTGGGTCATTGTCAAAATGATATTTGGCCTTTTCAGAGCCCATGGAGGTATAGGACAAAAATGGGCTTAGGTTAAGTTGTCCAAATTGATATCCAGGTTCTCTAAATAAGGTTTTATCCTCATTCCAAAAGGTCTGATATATCTGGGTCTGGCTTCATACAAGTAAGATCGTTCGGGGTGAAAAACTGTCAAGTAGGCTGGATTGTTTTGGTTTGCCTTAAATTTCACTGCATACTCTAGTGCCAATTTCAAACATCTGTTCTGGAGTAAAGGTTCCCTGGCTTCTTTGAAAAGACTCTGAACAGGAGAGGTACTGAATGTCCTAAAGCCAGTCATAGTCCTTGATGATGTATGGTGTCCAGAATCTGAATGTGGGACTTTCTTGCTGAGCCGTATGCATAGTCTAACTGGGATCTAACCGGATAAAGGCGTAAAAGTACAGTGAATTCGGCACCCCATTTTGATTTTGCCAGCACTTTTATGATATCCAATGTCTTGAAACACTTTTTTCCTCAGGTTTTTCATGTGTGGAATAAAGGTAAGTTTGTTATCGAACACAAGTCCTAAAAATAATTGAAGTTCTTTAACAACTTTGATGGGTTCTCCTTAAAAAAACAAAAAAAAAAATCTGGGTCAGGATGTAGAGATCGCAAAAGGCAAAAATGCATACAAACAGTCTTTTTTGTTTTAGAAAATGTAAACCCAATTTTGATTGACCATTCATTTATCTTATTGATGCATAATTGTACTTGTCGTTCGATTACATTCATATATTGTCCTCTGTAACAAATGCACAGATCATCAACATATAGACTGCAAAACATATTGGGCATTATAACATTTGCTATATTATTTATTTTGATACTGAAAAGTGTAACAGAGAGAATACTTCCTTGACGGACCCCTAGTTCTTGTACATGTAAATTTGACAGGGTAGTTCCTATCTGAACACGGAAACATCTATTGGACAGAAAATTGCAAATAAAAATGGGTAATTTGCCTCGGAGTCCAATTTCGTATAGATCTTTAAGGATGCCATGTCTCCAATTGGTCTCATAAGCCTTCTCCAGATTGAAGAAAACAGCTAAAGCATGTTTATAAAACTGTCCCGTACAAATATTCCAATCAAATAAGGTGATCCACTGTGCTTTTTCCTTTTCTAAACCCACACTAGAATTCACTGATCTTGTGGTCAGACTCTAGTATCCACACCAGACGGTCAATGACCACTCTCTCCATAGTTTTACAGAGGCAGCTGGTCAGTGTTATTGGGCGATAATTGTTAGCGTCAGAATGGTCCTTGCCTGGTTTCGGTATGGGTATAATTACTGCTTCTTGCCAGGATGAAGGAAAGTTTCCTGTTCTCCAGATAGTATTACAAATTTCCAGGAGGAGCAGTAGTACTGTATAGGGCAGATGCTTCAAAAACTCATAAATGAATTTTGTCTGGTCCAACAGCTGTATTATGAGCACGTATTAAAGCTCTCGAAAGCTCCTCCATTGTGAAAGGCTGATTAAATGATTCCATATTGTTTGATGAGAAATCAAAGGGTTTCTGTTCTTGTTGTATTCTTATTGTTTTGATATTATGTCGACAGTTTTCTAGTGAAGAGATCTTTTCAAAAGACTAGTTTATTTGCCATTTCCTGTTTTGTAGTTAATAGAGTGCCTTGATGTTTAATATGTTGAATTTGTGGTCCACCTCCCCCGTTTTTCATCTTTCGAATCATATCCCAGATCTTTTTGGTTGGTATATCTGATGTAAGACTAGCTTAGTCTTTTTGTCCTCCCGCTCTGTCTTTTTGTCTCATTAATGATTCTGCGTGCTTGTGCCCGACACGTTTTTAATCTTGCAAGATTCTCTGTTGTTGGATTTTTGTTGAAAAGTCTCTCTGCTTTTTTCCAGGTTTTAATAACCTTTTTACAGTTGTCACTGAACCATGGGTTAGACTTACAGTGTGGCTTTGATGATGTCTTAGGAATAGATTCATTTGCTATTTCAATTAGAGTGTCAGTAAAGCTTTTTGCCAGGTCTTGGTTATTTTTATACTGTTATAACACATGGTTTGAAAAACGTACAAACTGGCTTTTTTGAGTTGCCATCTTGGGGTTCTTTGTCTAGTCTTGTAGAGGTGAGTATCAGAGGGAAGTGGTCACTTCCACATAGGTCATCCCAGGTTTTCCACAAGAAGTCAAGCAATAACTCAGGCTTGCATATTGTCAAGTCAATGACAGAATATGTTCCATGTCCCGGGTGTAAGTATTTGAACCATCATTGAAGACGCACAGAGCATTATTACTAATAAAGTCTTCAACACTTTTGGCAACGAAGTTGTAAAATTGTCTATAACTTCACGCAGTAAAGGTTAGTAAGTGATTTTATCACACTAAAATCATGTTAACATGCATACGGTTAACATCTTGTGGCTATACTTTTGAAACAGTGAGTATTTTAACATTTATGGATTGGCTCCATTCATTGTAAGTGCCTCATTTTAACCCAGATTATAATGTTGTGCGACAAGGTTCCAGTGACACTCAATTTGTCTGTCAACACAGACGTGAAAATTCTGCACAACATGATGCAATTACAGACAATTAGAACATATCTGATGTTTAATATACTATGTGGAGAGGATTTTCATCCAATGGGATTTTACAGTGGACGTGGCTTCCCAGTGCAATAGAAACCAAGTGACTTGTGTTAGAAATTAAGTTTTAAATTAAGGAGCAATATTTGCTCCCTGAATTCTATTTTTTTTTTTTACCTTTATGAGGGCATATTTATTCTAATTTATTCAATTTTTGCCACTGAGTCCACCTAAATTTCTGACCCTGCAAGTGACCAACAAAACATCCTGTAGTTTTGTCATGTTCACACTGTGTTATGGCATTGTTACCCACCTTGACTAATGTTTGTGATTGGCAACTCCTCGTGACGCAAGAAGAACTTTACTTCCTGATGCCTCTGACCCCATTTCTGTAGGTGTTCAAACATCAGCTGATCAAAAGGGATGGCTCTCTCTGTAAATAAGAACATAGACACCTTTTGTCTCAACCCTGCTGAAAAGCATATTATGCATTTTGGATGCTGATCTACAGCATGTGATGCTAGTGTGCTGGTGTCCCCACAGGCTTCTTAACTAGCTTAAACAGCATGATTTCAAGCTGAGAGATCAGACTGGTTAACCAGCATTTTCTGCAGGCTGGTCACCAGCTAAACCAGCAATAACCAGCCTAAACTAGCATGGAAATTCGTGCTGGTCTAAGCTGGTCTTTTAGGCTGAAAACCTTTATTCTTAACATAGCACAGAGGAACTCAACATCAAAATGAATTTACAAAACTGGAACAATTTTAATCTAGTCAATATAGTATAGATATGAAATCAAAACATAGTTAAAAAGAGAAACATGCTCTGTAGTGGACAAGAGCCCTGTGGCAAAACATAGGTCGGTGTATCCTTCCTAAAAGCTATAGTTACTGTCTTTCCCAGTGCGGTCCATGTGCCATGTATAGGGCATTCAAATAACAGGCTCACAGGAGCAGTGTAAACAAACCCACAGTCCCTGAGACATCCTGACCCATATACTACCACCCACTGTCTAGGACAAACTCTGACAAGGGCGTCATTGTTATGTGATGCGTTGCTTTCGCTGTGGGATCTGGTCCATGAAGGTTTCCATTAAGTTGGCAGTGCAAAAAAGGCTAAGAAATTCATCTGTATCTGTCACCCATACTGAGTAGAAAATGTACATGTAGCATATGTCTACATAAACAGTGGTGACTCATGAGACTTGACCAGGATGTACTGAATAATTTTACAGTAGTATGTAATATTATGGTTAATTCCCAGTCTCAGCCTCAAACAGCAAGCCCAAGGACCTCCCATGAATTGTTCACAGACCGTCTGGGGCATGTTGCACACAAAACTTTTCTAAAATCGCTCCAATCTGTATGCCTGTCAGAATGTCCAACAGGAAACAAAGCTATTATTCTGCTACAAATGAGCATTTCATAGGAAGAACTAGTGACAGGACTTGAAAAAGTTTATCAAATCAAAAATATTGTTTTGTTTGAGACAAATGTACCTGTCCCAATACTGTGTTCAAACTAAATGTAAAGCAAAAAAACGACAAGAGTCTTTTTCCTTTTAACGATAACTTATAAAACTTTAAATACAGACCTTCTCTGAGCTCTGAGGTTGTTAATCGAACACTGTAAACACTAAAGTTGTCATTACTGGAAATATGAAGTTGTCTTAATTAAGGATTACATGAAATGTCAGATTTTGGGCTCAAAACTCAAATATTGAAGTTCATTGAACTTATCTTAAAAAAATCCATGGACATCCATGGATTTTAAGTGTTATTAACTAAAAATTTTGAGTACAAAATTAAGGCTATGGGGAATACCCATAATGCTTTGCGCTTGAATTATTTAATTATGCTTCTTTGGTCAAAGGAAAGTTATGGGGGTGTTTAAATAGTTTTAATTAAAAATGTCTTTTAGCTCTTTTGTAGTAATATTTATGTTGTTTAGTTGCAAATAATTGTTTCATGTGATGTCAAGTTTGCTCATGTTGGACCCTGTTGACTCTAATTCTCTTTGTGAATGTGCAGTTGAAGTGCAGGTATATATGCATTTCTTTTGACAATTAAATTTATTTAATGACTAACCTAGAATCAGTTATGATATTTATTTGAGCTGTGCTATTGTTTGATCTAAAATGGAATCAATTCAGTTAAAATTATTAACAACAGTAGAAACAACAATATTTAAACAGCACATTTCAGTTAAGTCTACTTGCATATAGTTACCTTAACCTAAATAGTTAAGTTCATTCTATAGACCATTTCAAGAATGTAAACAAAAACAAAGGAATTAGAACGGTCCAGATGTATTTACGTGTCCTTTCAACAAAGTCTCATTTTCAAGGTAAGTCAGTCCACTCGGTGGCCATTTTTGGAATGCTCATGGGCAGTTTTGGCAGCTATTTTTCTATGTAAACAAGCGCATTAAGGTAAAGCTCCTATCTACGGTTGGTCAAGATTACGATAAAAGAACATATTTCAAATAAGTAGTAAAATCTGACAACACTGTGCAGCTTCACTCGAGCGGTCCGGCTTCCCTGAGCCTAGGCACTTGAGGTGAATAGTGGCCCTGCATACTGGCGATTTCTGTATCTAAAAGGTGACTGGCTATTTTATCTATAAGGCAGGTTGACCGTTGGCTGCTGTTGGGCGTTATAATTTCTCCCATTCATTTTAATAGGATGGGCCGACACTGCTAAATAGTCTCTAGGTGCGTCCCAAACTGCACACTTCTGCACTATTCTATGCCATTTTGTAGTGTAAGTAGTGTGAGTAGAACATTTACACTGAAAATGCAACAAAAAGAAGTGTACTTTAAGTACCTGGATGATGCACTTTTTCAACCGTCAAAACGGAGTGTGGAATGTTGGACACTTCTTGCACTCAAAACACACGGCTTGCCGTAGATAGCGGAAGGGACGGAGTTACCTGGCTGCGCTGCTGATCTGACAAAATAGTTGTAAATATTGAAGAATGTAGCAACTTGTGAAACTTCAGTGGATACAGCACCTTAAAAATGTGAGTTGAATGCTTTACCATCACCCCAAGCTGTGTGAATATGTACGTTGTTTGAGATACAAACTGAGGTTGGCTAACGCGCTAAAGCTAGCGGCAACACATCAGATGTTTAAAAAAGGTCAATTCCAGCTGTTAAACGCTGAACTCTTCCATGTAGTAAAAAAAAAAAACGTTAAGTGTTCCATTTGGGACGATAATACACTTTGAAAATTCATACACTACATGGCTGAGTGCATTGTATATTTTATAAGTGCATAGTGTATAGTGTGTCGTTTGGGACACAGCTTCTCTTTTGACAAGCAGGAAATGTTCATGGAACAATGACGTCACTTGACATCACCAACAAACAGTCCTTGAAGTGGTCTATATGAACACCAAGTTAATGGAAACTAATTAAGTTTTGGAGACGCCATTACTCAATTCAGTTGAGGGAATGAGTTTACCCAATCAAATGAGTAGTCAACTTATAAGGGTTTTCCGTGAAGGTATAGGCCTTATTCACAGCAGCACCATCTTTGATTTTTGATGGGAATGATAATGAGGCTCTTCAATGGGTTGTAATGTTGTTTAAAGTGTTTTTGGATCATTCTGCAGACAAAATTTTGAAAAAACATCCTCTCAAGAACAGTCAGTAGACAAAAAAACTCCAGACAACATAAGCTGTGGAAAATCAGATGAGATCTAGAAGCTTTTTACAGCTTTATACCGTGCGTGCCATTGAAGGGAAGACGTAAGTTTATCCCTCACAGACTCGTTGTCATTTCCATTAAAAATCAAAGATGGCACTACCATGAATAATGTATATATGCTTCTGTTGAAGCCATCAGTCTCCGTTATTTCAATTTCATTTAAAAAAAATCATGTTTAATAGCAGAATTCTTAGTGAAGAACTACAATGACCCATATGATCCAAATCATGTTTAAACTCAAATCAGTATTATTTCATTTCCATTTATGTATTTTTTTGGCAAGTAGCATGTAATAAGCAAAAATCAGAGAATCACAGCAAACAAACCTACTTCCATGACGCACTGCAAATGACACAATCGAGTCGTTCTCCCTACACTCTCAAACTGCTTATATATTTGTATATGTCTGAATATTTTGCAATAAAATTAAAGATATTGCTTCTATACTTATAATCAACAACTTTAATTCAATAGTTATGTTATAGTTATATTTTCCCATTGTTTTACATAGATTTCATCATTTGCAATGCTTCATGGGATTGTAGTTCAGTGCACAGTCTTTGACTTTTTGTCAGATTTAAAAAAAGAAATAAAAGTTTTGCTTCAAATCAAAGTTTGTAATGTTGTGATTCACCTCAGAGCTGGTTGGTTTGGTTCATGGCATAAAAATATTTTATGAAGGATTTTGTGAAACCCCAATGAAAAAAAATAATGGGAAAAAAGTTGGCGGTTCTTGGCCAGAATAAAGGGTAAAGTGGACTAGATAAAGTATGTGGTTTTTCAAAGCCTAATTATACAGTATGATGAAGAGTGTTGGTTTTTATGTGCTATAATAACTAGGGCTGTTATTTACCTTTGCCTCTCCACGATTCAGCAAGGTGACAGCTGCTCTCTCCAGCTTCCTTACAGAATTCCACCACATCCTTACAAATCGTCTCTGGAGTGATGGGCACCTCTGTCAGCAGCTGTTGATTATCACTTAGGAATACGGTCAGAATCATCTGGAAAGAGTAAAGAAGAATATCTTCCTTTGAGCTAACTTGCAGTCTTTCATTTTTGACTATGTGGGCTTTGTCTATAATTTTTTTTTTGCCCTGTCATAATTCTTCAACTGTTTATGTTCATTTTCCCAGTGGTCTGCCCCACAACCGCCTGGTCAAACAAGTAACAGTCCCAAGGATGGATGAGAGCAACATCAAAGACTTCAGAATTTGGGCTTAAATCAGGGGAAGTACATGTCTATGTTACACACTGCCAAGAAAAAGCAATCATCATGCCTGATTTATTATCTCCCACGTACCAAAGCACATCGACTAGGTCTTTTAATGCAACACAAATACATATAAAAATGAAATAACGTTTTTTGTGCATTAATAGTGCAGTCTGTGTCATACCCAGACAAAAATCTTAAAATTTCACGAGTTATTAAACTCACCCACAAAATGAGACTTTAAAGATCCTCCATTGTGGTTTCTATCAAAGAGGCTGAAACTTACAGTCTGGCAAACTATATCAGGAATTGGACAAAAATCTTTTAAGAAATGTTGATGGCATTCATTGAGAACCAAAAAAAGACAAGGATTTAAAAAATATGTATATATATTATCATATCTGGCATTTTAATGAAGAAGATAAGATTTGTGAGTGGTACTTGCCTGTGCAAAATTGCTGCCACCATGTTAGAGTGTTGCTATACAGGTTAGGGTTAGGGATAGAATAGAGTTAGATTTATTTGCACCCCTAATTAAATACTAACAGAGGCAGTAGCGGTTCTAGCTTGTATGGCGCCCTGGGCGAAACCCGCTTCAACACGCCCCCAAAAGTTGTTAACTGAGATCGAACCTCTCTTAACTCCCCGACCTTCACTGTGACCAAAATGGGGAAAGTAGTACAAAAAGGGAAATCGAACTCGGGTCGTTCACATGGAAAAAGCACATCCACACCATCTTAACATCCTACGCCATTGCAACAACACTTGAGGGTGCAATTTGTCTTTAATTTAATTGTTTCCAGCAGACTTTGAGTGCAAACAGCCATGCTGTGGCATGTGCTATTTACAACTAGTGAAAATAGTCACACCGTTTTTTTATATATGTGGTTGTTTACTGGCCCAAGTCAAAAGAAACCACCCTCAAGTCCCTAAATCTAGTTCGGGTCCCTTCTTCAATGATTTACATGCACTTAAAAAAACGGTTTATTCCAAGGTTTTTGCAGAAAGCAGCATTCTGAAACATCATGTAAACAAGAATGCAGATTTCCTTACACCGTTTAAGGGATTAAGAGAAAGCGGTCTGACACATCTAGGTTTCTCCAGGAGAAAGCTGCTTATGAGGCCATGTAAACACATAAGCGGCATTCGAACAGGTTTTTGAGAAGTGCACGTGTGCGGAATAGACCAAATAACAAACGTCATAGGATGCAGCCTCAGAACAAATCAACAAAACATTTCTGGGAGTACAGTGGGGAAAGCACATACACTATAAATTACACCCATTTATAAACACCACTGTAAAATATCGATTGTCCCTCACGTTCGGGTATATACGCTGGTACACTGAGGGAATCCCGGCTAAGGAAACAAACACAGCCACAACTCTGGAATATCTTGAAATAAAGCAAAGCAACAGAGAATAAAATAGTGAAGTCTCCCTCGGATATCATGTTTGTTATTTACACAAGCATCGCGGGGAAATTCCATTGCTGTTGAGAAAGCTGCTTACTGACCGAGCCACATGTATACGGCAGAAAAGTGTACGCCGCTTATAGTGCATGTAAACAGGGATGCTGCTTTCTCGCAATATGCCGCTTTCTCTGAATAACCCGCTTTCTGGTGTCCATGTAAACGTATTCAATGTAAATCAAAGAAATTTTTGATCAGTCTGAAATTCTGCTCCTTAAACTACAAGATTTGAGGTATCATTCATGTCTATAGCACAAACTTTAATAAAAGACAGAATAATAATAATAAAAGACAATAATAATTTGAAGAAAATAAATCTGTCATTTTGGATACACTTTGCTTAGTGTCTGCAGGACAGTAAGAATGATTCTAATAAATCTTTGTAGGTATACCAGGTATTTGGGAAATGTGTGTATTTTATTTTGCCAGTCACTAATACGTGTAAACACACTGATGTATCTTCCAGTCCTGCCTCGCCACTTCACTTAAAAATGTAAATACATCTGATGAATCCGTCTAAATTTAATTCCCACCCTGGAGCAGGAATGGACTACTTCTACAGTGTAACACAATCTCTCCAAACAACCGAGTGCCAGATTGAAAGGGAAATTCTGTAAAGTTTGGATTACAGGGCAGAGCTATAATAATCTGATTAGGAGGGGGTGCAAACATGCGAGCGTGTGGCCACAGAGAGCTAAGAATACTGTTTCCCTGACTGAAGGCAAACAAATCAGAGAGGGAAATGTTGCTGTGATCTGTGAAGACAGAAGATAATCCCGATTTGGAGAGCCACCTGGAATTTCATTGTCACAAGGTTTCAAATTAAAATAGCCGTAAAATAAAATACAAAAAAAATGCCAAATCATGCTAAGAATTTATCTGAACAATGTAATGACTGGACTCCAGCCATGACCAAAAGAAAAAAAATGTAAAGCAAATAAATTCAATAATAACACTTTACAATAAGTTATATTTGTTTACATTAGTAAATGCATTACATATTATGAACTAACAATGAACACTAATTATTTACAGCATTTAAGAATTTTCGTTAACAAATACAATTGTTAATTTTAGTTAAAATTAATGCATTAACTAATTTTATTGTATACAACTTTTAATTTGAAAAATGTATTAGTATTTGTTGAAATTAACCAAGATTAATAAGTTATGTAAAAGTATTGTTCATTGTTAGTTCATGTTAACTAATGTAATTAACTAATGTTAACGAATACAATCTTATTGTAAAGTGTTACCAATTAAATAAAAATACAAAAAAGAATATAACTTTTTTTTTTAAAGGAATGTTCCGGGTGAAATAAAACATTTCTATCAACATCATCTAAAGCATGTTGTGACTTACCACAGATAATACTTGTTCTTCAGTGTTTGAGTTGAATTTATTTTTAGTGATTATTAAGCAGCTGTACCATAACTTTTCCTAAATCTCACATGGTGCAAGAAACAAACAACTATCCTATTCCAGCATGCCTTGAACACACGTGTGAAATAGTAACCATTGATTTATCAGCATATCCGCTATACATTCCATTCCCTCCAACTATAGCAAAACTTCATTCAACACTACTTCCATCTTTAAACACTTCACACACACACACGTACTTCAGCTAACAAAGTAATAGACATCAATCTTCAGAAATCTCTTCTAGCCATGTGCCAGACATGTCCCGCTATTTTAAGCTGAACACAAGTGTCTAAACTTCTATACTCAGCGTCCCCTTTCTTGCTTGCTTTTAAGCCTTCCAGCTTTTCACCTTTGTCGCCCTGTGTGACGCCTTCGATTTCCCCTCCTCTTTCCCCTGCGTCCGTGCTCTCTTCTGCAGCCAGGGCCTGCCCTTGGAGGCACTGACCAGGCTGCTTAACACCATGTTGATGAACCTCCTCATGGAGCTTTGAGCCGGCAGCCCAGGTTCTGGGAAGCTGCCTGCTGCCACTGAGCTTTACTCTGTCTGTCTCTGGGTGCCTGACTGTCTGTCAGAATGTGTGTGAGAGTACATACTGGAGTAAGATTGGTTGGGGAAGGGGAGGGCGGCGGGTGGCGGGCGAGGGTGGGCAGGCTCTTTCTCCCCAAACTGCATTCCCCCCAGGAACAACGGAAGTGCCAGGGTGAGATAAGAGGTATCTGAGGACAACAGACAGACCGTTCAGTGACAGGTCTCTGATAGAGCAAATCCAACTCAAGGCTCTCGCACGTGTGGCAGACGTAACAGCTGCTGATATATACAGGAAAAATGAATTGCAAAAGGAAGTCATTCCACTTATGTTATCGAACAAAGAAGTGCGCCAAAGGAACAGATAAACAGAGTGCTCTTGATGTATATACACTGACTCTATAATTTGAACAGATAAGTCTGTCAAGACAAACATTAATGTTGGCTTGTCAAAGCCTTGCCTAAAAAAGTTTAACCTAAAAGTTAGATGGTTATACCATATATGAGGCAGCATAACCTCACATCGTTGCTAGGATACCAGCAACTGATTCACGCCGTCTGGTGTCCACTAAAGGTAACACGTCTGCTTCATTCATCTATTCCAACCAATCCAAAATGGTCTAATAAACTAGAACAAAATCAAGAGAGTTTTGGTGATAACCAAGTGTATATTTCATAACTACAATACTAATTTCTCGCTAGAAATCAAAAGTTGGAAAAAGTGGTAAAAAAAAAAACTTACATTATACACAAATTGGCTATCAACCACCTCTTCGGCCACCTTTTGTTTTCTTCAGCTCAATCGCTGTGGATCTGTGCGCACAGGATTGTGGGATTTCATAGGCAGCGAAGGATACATCTATGTTGCCTTCAAAAATTGATCAGATGAAGGTATCTCAGTAGACAGGATGAGACCACTGATATACATATAGAACTGGATTGCTCATGACGTCATATCTGTGAAGCCACTGCACCACCATATTGCTATGCCCAAACATTCCAATGTGCCTATTGACTTAGGAAATCATCTAATTTCAGCGAGTAAACATTAGTCATTCAATCACCTATTTTATATCTGAAATCGGCATGTACATCACTAGAATGCAAACATCCCATGCATGTAATTATTTATTTATTTAAAGTTGGGAATTTTTCGTGTTTCTTTTTTTTTTTTTTTTTGCTGCCCAATTTGGAATGCCCAATTTTCAATGCACTCTAAGTCCTCGTGGTGGTGTAGTGACTCGCCTCAATCCGGGTGGCACAGGACGAATCTCAGTTGCCTCCGCGTCTGAGGCTGTCAATCCACGCATCTTATCACATGGCTTGTTGAGCGCGTTACCATGGAGACACAGCACATGTGGAGGCCCACACTATTCTCCGTGGCATCCATGCACAACTCACCACACGCCCCACCGAGAGCAAGAACCACATCACAGCGGCCACGAGGAGGTTACCCCATGTGACTCTACCCTCCCGAGCAACCGGGCCAATTTGGTTGCTTACGAGACCTGGCTGGAGTCACACAGAACTTAATTTTTTTAAGTAACGGTAACTAGTTACAAGAAAACTTAAATCGTCTGTCATTTAAAGTTTAATTGTTTTTATTTAATCATCTAAATTTAGTTATTGCACATCTTATACTGTATAAGGGATTACTATTTTTTTGGTTGCTTAGGAAACCTGGCTGGAGTCACTCAGCACACCCTGGATTTGAAATCACGACTCCAGGGGTGGTAGTCAGCGTCAATACTCGCTGAGCTACCCAGGCCCCCTTTTTCCTGTTTCTTGAAAGCCCGAGCGAGTTATGTATATATACAGTATATCAAAAAGTATTCACCTCTAACAAAATTCATCAGCGAACAGATCAGCTGAATGTAAACAAGTTCACTGAAACTGAGGTAAGATACAAACAGACATTTTCAGACTTATTTATTGTGATCATCGAAGTGTTTGTTCAGAGTTACTTGTTTTATGTTTTTAACAAAAAGTGCCTCATTCTCGCGGTCACTTGAATAAGAGTACGCGCTCTCTCTCCCTCTATCACACGCACAGCTGGCGTGCAGAGAGGGAGACACGCAAAGCAAAGTTAGTTCTAATTAAACTGATATGCTAGATTTAAATGGCAAACGAACATGCATTTAAGGTGATTTAGAAATCCCGTTCTGACTTTTTTAAAGTCCCTTTTGGGGGTAAGGATGTGTTGTCACCCTAAACAAGCAGATATTACAGCTTTTCCTACTTACACTACAACTTGTGGACAGTTTTCCCACTTCCTTTGGTGATTGTTGTGCTGCACTGATAGACTGATAGACTGATAGACTGACCACCAGGGCAGCACATCTTATCACGTGGCTTGTTGAGCGCGTTGCCACGGAGACATAGCGCGTGTGGAGGCTTCACGCCATCCACCGCTGCATCCAGTTGGAGTTTGAATGGTCAAAACGATTGAACATTCCATCACTGTAAGTCTATACGGTTTTTTGAATATTTAATCGTCCTTTGTGCAAACCCTGTAAGTCTGATCAGTTAGAAAAGATATAGTGCACTAAGTCAAGAAAAAGTCTGAAGGTGAAGGTCTATGCCAAGTTTGGTGGTTTGGTCTTGGTTTAGGGATTGAGTTGCTAGGTGGTTGCTTACTGGCCCAAGTCAAAAGTCTCCACCTCCATGTCTCTGTGATATTCTGGTCTCTAGATATGACTTGGGTTCTTCTAATTTAAAGGCATAGTTCACCCCAAAATGAAAATTCTCTCATCATTTACTCACCCTCATGCCATCCAAGATGTGCATGACTTTCTTGTGGCGAACACAAACGAAGACTTTTAGATGAATATCTCTGCTCTGTTGGTCCTTTCAATGCAAGTGAATGGTGACCAGACCTTTGAAGCTCAAAAAAAACAAAAACAAAAATCACACAAAGGTCACATAAAAGTAATCCATACAACTCCAGTGGTTTGATATTTGTCTTCTGAAGCTAAATAAGTGTGGGTAAGAAACAGATCAATATTTCAGTAATTTTTTACCATAAATATGTAAAAATCTGTAAATACCAAAAATTTGAAAGTGGAGATTTTTACTTAAAGAAAATGGACTTAAATATTGATCTGTTTCTCACCCACACCTATCATACAGCTTCTAAAGATATGGATTTAACCACTGGAGTCTTATCGATTACTTTTATGCTGCCTTTGTGATTTTTGGAGCTTCAAAAGTTCTGGAATGGTGATTCAATTGCATTGTAATGACCAACAGAGCAGAGATATTCTTCTAAAAACCTTCATGTGTGTTCTGCAGAAAAAAGAAAGTAATACACATCCGGGATGGTATGAGGGTGAGAAAATTAGATAATTTTCATTTTTGGGTGAACTATCCCTTTAAGTCTATTTGATTTTTTTTTTGTTTTTTTTTTTGCCAATTTTATCATCTGCCAGGCAAACATTGCAAGTCTGATCGCTTAGAAAAGTAAGCTTCTAAAAAAACCTGAAGTATAACCAATGCCTTAGCATGCATCACTGATGACTAACAATAAAACCTTATCAATTCTGATTTGATTAGGCATTCTTATCCTTTCACGATTGTGCAGTGTGTACCCTGTACGTCAAAAACAAAGCTCTTCTGATTCCAAAGAAGGAAGTAAAGTCGCAGCACCTGATGCTTTGTCAATAATAATTCTCAGGACACAGGCAGGCCTTGTCACAGTAGGTCTCGAGCAGTCCTGATAAATAGAGCTCTGGCTAGAGATACTTCTGTCTGGGTATAGCTGCCCAGTTTCCAGTGTAAAAACTGTTATTGCTTCCTTTAGTTTTGTATCAACAGTTCACAGTTTGAGCTGGTTCTTTGGAAAATCCTAAAAAGAAGACAATATTACATGATCAAACTAATATTCCATGCAAGTTTCAAGCCTTAGCTAAAAATTTACAAATCCTCTTTTTTGTGTGTGTGTGCTTCGGATGGAGACTTTAAAACCCCTAAAGCATTGTCTAATGGTTGACACTGTGAATGCTTGGCTGATTTACTGTAAAGGGCTGTCAATAGGGTGTCCATAGCAACGACTGCCTCCTCGGAAACATGTCAGATCCCCTCACTACACTCCTGGTCTAAGACCTGCATAAGTTAAGAGCAGTTAACAGCAGTAAACAAAGCACTCAATCTTCTTAGCATTTAATGGCCTGACAGTTTTTCGTTCTCATGGCTGACACCTGGACCCAGTGATCTTATATTTGGATTGCATGTTTAATGGAAGTTAAGGGTTGGATAGCGTGGTAAAGCAACTAAAGGGAAACTAAAAACCATCCATACTAAAACACTCATAATCAATAATCATTAGCCACAGTTCATTTTCTTTTTCCATGTAGGAAAAATCATTGGTTGGGGTTATGTGATTATGAGACTGAGATATTCTGGGACTACCTATCCATTCTGGGACAGATACAATTTTAATTTAGTTATTAACACTACAATAACCTTCCTTAAAGGTGGAATATGTAACATTTTTCATGTAATATTCGCCTTTTTTTTTTTTGCCAATGTGTGAACGGCTTGTAACGCAACTTAAAAAATGAGCCCTTCCCGGACTTCCTAGGTTGCCTATTAAAGCCTGTAGACTGATTTTCATGCAAAGGGAGTGGGTCGCTTTTGCCAGGAAAATCCAAAGGATGTGACGTTTATGCACGCTCCCGAGAGCCTTGCCTCAGACAGTAGCTTCTCTTCTGCTATTCAACAGCGCCAACAGACAGTCTGCAACACTAGGTAACGTTATCTTAGAGATGGAATCCAGCAAACGTTCAGCTCCCAGCACAACATCGACTCCTACACAAACTCAGCGTAAGCCAAAAAAAAACCATTTACCTACCGAATCCCATCTGGCTAAGCGGAAAAGTGATCGTGGTAGAGCTAAAACTAGAGTGAACTTCGGCAGGGCATTTGATTCCTGGAGGGACCTTCGTTCGGTTTTGGGGATCAAAACCGACCCTGAGTTGGCGTTTTTCTTATTGTACAGGTAAGCTTACATAACTGCAAAGCATGTGAAATATAGTGCCATAACGATTGATCTGTGTAATTTTAGCTAACTTGATCTTGCCTGCACAGTAACTGTCATAAACAATGTTAATCTGTAATTATTCAGCAAGGTAAACTACAATAATACATGAAATGAATGCTAGACAATGTTCAAGATAATGCAAAAAGACCCATTCATTAGTGTAACGTAACTTGGTTATACAGAAAATATATACATTCTATTATTATAAAACAACAGCGCGTCGATATATCAAAATGACAGTTGTGATGGAATCACATCAATACTGAATTGTGTCAACATATTTATAATGTACAGTCTATTTTATAAACAGCTACTGTCATCATCCACCAAATTTAGCTAACAACTATTGATAAAGCTAGCTAGCTAGCTAACGCCGACATGGGCTATTGTATAAATGCAGTCAATGTATCATGCAAAGAAAAATTATTACTTCAAACTACAGTCTCACATAGTCAGACCTATATCCACACTTTGTTTTAGCCCTGTTCCAGCACTGGAGAGTAAAATATAATATGCAGTCTCAAAGTGTGTAGTAAAACAATCATAACTGTGTAATTTTAATTATGCTACCTCATCTGTCAGCATGATGCCGGTGGATCACGTTGTCTCTTTGTACGTTACGTCATTGTTTTGGTCAATGCTCGCATCCCTATGGAGTGTGTGTGCGTTCATGAGCAATGCAGTTCGCTTAATAGCCACAGGTGTCATTAATAACAAGGGTTTCTGAATCTTACATACTGCACCTTTAATAATAACTGCAAACAATGTGCCTTATTCATGAAACATGAGCAGAAGAAAATTATGAATAAATATTTTTTAATGAATTCATTCTTACCTAAATTGTCTAATTTAATTGAATGCGACAATTTATGCAAGAATAGATTTACTAACAATTTATTTAAAGGAATGTTCTGGGTTCAGTACAAGTTAAATCGACAGCATTTGTGGCATAATGTCGATTACCACAGAACCTAACTTCAACTCATCCCTTGTACATTTAAAACAAAAAAAGCAAAAATCATGGTTACAGTAAGGCACTTAGAATGGAAGTGAATTGGGCCAGTCCATAAACGTTAAAATACACAAAAAGTTCCAGGGCATGCTGAGTGATTCCAGCCAGGTCTCCTAAGCAACCAAATTGGCCCGGTTGCTAGGGAGGGTAGAGTCACATGGGGTAACCTCCTCATGGTTGCTATAATGTGGTTCTCACTCTCAGTGGGGCGTGTGGTGAGTTGTGTGTGGATGCCGCGGAGAATAGTGTGAAGCTTCCACACGCGCTATGTCTCCGTGGTAACACGCTCAACAAGCCACGTGATAAGATGCGCGGGTTGATGGTCTCAGACACGGAGACAACTGAGATTCATCCTCCGCTACCCGGATTGATGTGAGTCACTACACCACCACGAGGACTTACAGCGCATTGGGAATTGGGCATTCCAAATTGGGGAGAAAATTAAAAAAAATTAAAAAATAAAATACACAAAAAGTATAGCCATGAGACCTAAACATTATACATTTTAACATGATTATAACATTATTAACATGAGTGATAACATTTCTGTTCTACGTGATTTTAGTGTGATGAAATCACTTATCGGGACTACAGGGTTTATCGACTATACATCGTCATGACAACAAAGTTGTAATATTAGATATAACTTACACTATATATATTTATACATTATATAACTTTATGCATTATATATTAGATATACATTTATGTAAGATTAGCAAGTGATTTTATTACACTAAAATCATGTTAGCACATATAATGTCTTTTGTCTTCTGGCTATATTTTTGAAACAGTGTATAATTTAATGATAAAGGACAGACCACATTAACTTCATGTAAGTGCCTTACTGTAACTGCGACTTTTGCTTTTTTAATAAAAGAGGGACGAGTCAAAAAAATTTTTGTGGGAATAACATTATGACACAAATGCTGTCGATTAAGCTTAACTTGTATTTAACACGGAATATGCCTTTAAGAATGGTTTTAAGAATTATTTATACATAAATTTGTTTTGCTCAGGTTGCATGAAAAAGGTTAATATATTACATTATTTAATGCTTTAGATCAGTAGTTCATGTTCATACAGATTTGAATATATATGGAAATATATACATCAAAGTTTAACAACATTTCTATTTAAATTTGCATTAACCAAAGATCTGGTGGTCATTATATAATGTAGTTAATAATAATTGTAAATATTAATGAAAGTTACTATAAAGTATTACTTTTTTTTTGTACCAAGATAGTAATAAACTATCTCATTTTTGTGATGTACAACATGTCAGTATGTCAGACCTGTCTTCAGTGGTCATAAATGTTTACTGCCCTTTCCTACTGATATATAAACAAACTTGGTCACAAAATAATCAAAGTAGCCATTAACACAAAGGTCCAACACAGAAGCCAGTTCCCTATGTACAGGCAATGCCATTAGGGTCACAAGTTCAATAATGAGACTCTGGGGAGATTGGAGTGACACTAGTGAAGACTAATAACTACAGAACACACTGGCTCAGCTGTATACAACTGTCTACAGCAATGTGGAGTGTATTTAAGACCGTGACCTGCCAACACTCCCTGTTCTGAGTGCAGATGAAGTTGTAATTTCACACATATTGCTGATGACAGACCAAAACACAAGTAGTGACAGTCAAAATGTTTGTATGTTTAACAGAAATCAACAGAGGCACAATTTATTAAATCTATAACCAGAAATTGACAAGGAAGGACAGATTCATGTTCTCTGAAACTAAGGAAATGAAATTTGGCTTCTCTGGAAGCTTTAATACTTGATTCTACAGGAAATAAACAGGATGCTGGGAAGTAATCAGAACAAATTTCCCTATTAACTGCCCCAGTATGCAAACAAATTTAAACTACACTAACAGGGAATAGCTGTAATAGACATATATGGGACATAGAAGTTGACAGACAGACAGATAGACAGACAAACTGATAGAATAACAGACAGACAGACAGACAGAAAACATGACAGACAGACAGAGAGACAGACAGACAGACAGATAGATAGATAGATAACATGACAGACATAGACAGACAGACATACAGATAGATAGATAACATGACAGATAGACAGACAGACAGACAGATAGAATGATAGATAGATAGATAAACATGACAGACAGACAGACAGACAGATAGACTGATAGATAGATAAACATGACAGAAAGATAGATAGATAACATGACAGACAGACAGACAGACAGACAGACAGACAGACAGGCAGGCAGGCAGGCAGACAGGCAGACAGACATATTTATCATATTTGATATTTTAGTCATCTTGTCCCAA
Source organism: Myxocyprinus asiaticus (assembly GCF_019703515.2). Taxonomy (NCBI): domain Eukaryota; kingdom Metazoa; phylum Chordata; class Actinopteri; order Cypriniformes; family Catostomidae; genus Myxocyprinus; species Myxocyprinus asiaticus. The sequence continues at coordinate 40,432,193 of NC_059360.1, read as the reverse complement.
AGGGAAAAATTACTCTTGCATTTCCCAGCCGCAGTTGTAAGATTTATAAATATTCATGAGAACAACATGCCCCAAGTAAACATAAAAACTCGAAAGACTGATCTGGATGTGTGGTTGTAATGATCAAATCTATACCCTGAATGTACTGTAAATCACTTTTGGATAAAAATGTAAAATAATCTAAAGTGATTAAGGCACACTCCTGTCACCACTTGACTAACTCATCAACTGACATTCACTACAGCGGAAGTGTGTAGTCTATTAACTGCCAGTTAACTCTAAATCCAGTCAGTCTGAATTCCATGTGACTGCCCATGCAAAGATGAAAGGTCAACTTCAGAAGAGGATGCTCCTTTTTTCACCTTTGATCTTTGACCCCATCTGTCTCCCTGCATAGTCTCTACTCTAATGTATACTAATGAGGGATATTCTCTCTGGGTCTGATCTTTTTAAAACACTGCTTCTTCTTGAAGGTTGAATACAAGTTTCTAGAAGTGTATATTCTCACATAAATTGTAACAGCATGCAGGGAAAGTTTCTGTGGAAAGTCTGGAAAATGTGCTCCGGGATTTGGGGTGTGAGGGATTTAAAAGCACTCAACCCTGAGTGTGTCAAGATTCAGGAATTCTGACAACTGACCCAACCTCTCCACAGCTCACCACACAGTGCCTTAAAATACTCCCTGCAGTCTAATGTTTCATTCATAACAGCCACATCTGCAACACTGCATCACGCTTACACAGGATACAAATGACAATACAAAAAAATATATATATATATATTATATACATATGTGTGTGTGTGTGTGTGAGAGACTGGGCTTGGAGCACACACAATAAGAATATAAGGATATTAAAAATTAAATTAGTCAGAAAAACTAGAATAAATGAAAAAATATCAGAAAACATAGAATGTAAAATATCGGAAAATGTCAAATGAATGAAAAAGTAAATCAATAGAAATGCAAGGAAAAGAAACAGCAGAATATTTACTAAATAAACCATCATTTCATTTCTAAATGTAGTAGATCAGCATTAAACTAGGTAAATGGCATTTAAATGGTAGCCTATTCAGTGGCCCCAAAAAGTATTTGTGCATTTAAGCCACAATTACAAATGTATGAATGTGCATTAGATTTCACTGAAAGTTTTTATTTATTTATTTATTTTTATTTTTTATTTTTAATGATAAAACAATCGATAAACAGGTCAAAATTAAGGTAAAAAAAAAATAAAAATGTATTTTGACATTTTCTGGTTGTAAAATGTTGTGATTAAATACACCTGAGGTTACTCTGCTAGGACACTTGTGTGAACTGTTGGTGAGATGGGTTAGTTAAAAATGAAGTTTGTACTGTGAAATATTCTAGCATTATTTGTTTACAGTTGTTACTTGCTTTGATATTCTGTTATCTAATCATTATGAAACATATTTCAGTGTCACTTAAGAATCGCATTTCTCCATTGTAATCTAACGGAAGTCTTGCAATCCAACGGAATGTAAGAAGCGAATATATATAAGTAAGTTCTGAATTAATGTTGAATGTGTGCTGTCAATCATATCTTAACAGCTCTCAGTCTGAGCAACAAAGTATCATCATACTGTTACAAACTTACCGGCATCATGATTGCAGAATGGCAAAATCAAACACGAAGACTCAAATAAAAATAAATAACAAAATAATAAGCTCTTCTTTTTAACTCCCTCGGTCCCGAAGGGTGGACAAATAATGAAATGACTAATGCCGTTATTTAACCCCTTTGCCCGTAATGAGTTTTGTCCTGTGAATCTGGTGAAAGGATGCTTCTTCTGAAGTGGGACGTTTACGTCAGAGCGGCGCTTCAATCCAGTGGCTTCGGTGTTTTAGTGCAGGTTTTAAGCAGTCCAGAATCAGACAGAGAAATTACGAAATCTACTACAACGAAGGCATAGCTCATGAATATTAAGTAGGTCGTGCTGACGTTGCTTGGTAATTGGAGCGTCCAGTCGCTTGAGGAATCGTTCACGCCAAACGTTTTTTTTTTTTTTTTTTTGCATCCATCTGCGCTGTTTTCCCAATTGTTTTTGCATTAGAGTGCCGCGTTTTTAGACCCAGCACCCCCCCAAAAAAGCGTTTTGAGACACCTGTGTTCTGTTCTATTCGTTGTGTTTCATCTTGAGTTTTTATCGAATAAACCGTTCGGGTTGAACGGCTCCTTACGTAATTAATATTCATGAGTCTTGCCTTCAACATAGTAGGATTCGTAAACACGTGTTCAGCAAACCTGCATTGCACTACTCGTGGTCAAGATAAGAAACCACCACCGATGGAAAAGTCCACTTTATTCATCGTTTAAAATTTCACTGATCATTTTCGTACTGAGGACATGTAATAGCGGTGGCGAAAGCTACAACGTGCATGTACAAACAAAAAAAATACCATAGATGTCCCGTGTTTTTGGACAATTTACCATGGTACTGGCATGTTTTTTAAAATGTTAGTACCATGGTATTCTTTTCAATACTTTGCAAATACCATGGTAATCAACCAAAAACAAACTGCAAAAAAAAAAAAAAAAAAAACAAACAAAAAAAAAATACAAATAAAAAATACAATATTTGACTAGCAAGACAAGCATATGCTCTCTACCCACATTATGGCCAAATTAGTGTAACAGAAGACCAAAATAAGACCAAAAGGCAATTATTAGATTTTTTATTTTATTTTATTTTTTTATTCAGATTTGACACATTTCAACAATCAGTTTGGAGAAGGCCAAGTGTTCTTGGATAATCTGGGATTTCATAAATTCCTCCATTGTACTGATGACCAAACTCTAGTGTCCAACAGTCCTGTGAATATGTCTTGGAATGTTTAATATCTATAGCACTAGATACAGTAGTTGTGCCTATGTAACTTTGGAGAAGCTGAAAGACTTCAAGAACTGTCCATTACAAGCACCAACACAGTGAAATTTTCATAATCAATGCAGTCTGATGAGTGTTTTGTTACTGCAGAATGTTTTGTTACACAATCCAGACAATATCAGGAACACCAAGTATTAGAGAAAGGGCATAAAACACTTACAACCGCCATCAATCATTATACCAATGTGTTTGTTACCATGAAAAACATCACTAGTGATAGACCACATTGCCTGTAAGTTTACATGATTGGCTAGATTGGATTTGGTTGTTGGGTTAAAAATAGCCATCTAGACACTAATACTGACTAACCTGTTTGTGTGCTTGGCACTGTATTACAGTAAAATCCTGGTCCAATATAATAATCAAACTAAAACTGATAATAACAACACTAGCAATAATAAATGTGTCCATTTTCAAAGGTCCTTTGATGAATGTTACTCTACTGAATGCAGCAGTTTTGACCATTGGCATCCTTGAAGCGCAGGCGCATCTTGGGTTTGTATTTTTCAAGGTACAGAAGTTGTTTGGCGTTAAAAGCCCCACGCCTTTTCCTGAAAGAAAATTGATCAACCACATCAAAAAAATATCAAGTGTCTTTTAAATATTACAATTCTTACTTACTTCCACATATCCTGAAAAGAGCAAGAGAAAAAGAAACTTAAAAGGACAGTTCAAACAAAAATAAGTACAACTATATCTTTATTTAGTCCCTCATGTTGTTTCAAACATGTATGACTTTGTTCAGTGGAACACAAATGGAGATGTTAGGCAGAATGTTAAAGGGATAGTTCACCCAAAAATGAAAATTCTCTGATTATATTTACTCACCCGCATGCCATCCCAGATGTGTATAACTTTCTTCTGCTGAACACAAATGAAGATTTTTAGAAAAATATCTCAGCTCTGTAGGTCCATACAATGTAAGTGAATGGTGACCAGACCTTTGAATCTCCAAAAATCAAATAAGTCAGCATAAAAGTAATCCATATCACTCCAGTGGTTAAATCCATGTCTTCAGAAGCGATATGATAAGGTGTGGTTTAAGAAATAGCTCAATATTGTCCACTTCTTTTTTTGGGGGGGCAATTCGCATTCTTCGTGCATGTCATCACCAACTGGTCGAGGCTGGTCAAAGGTGGAGATTTATAGAAATAAAAATGACTTAAATACTGATCTGTTTCTTACCCACACCTTTCATATCGCTTAAGACGATATGGATTTAACCACTGGAGTCGTATGGATTACTATTATGCTGCAATTATGTGATTTTTAATGATTCAAAGTTCTGGGCACCATTCACTTGCATTGTATGGACCTACAGAGCTGAGATATTCTCCAAAAATATTTGTTTGTGTTCAGCAGAAGAAGAAAGTCATACACATCTGGGATGACATGAGGGTGAGTAAATGATGAGGCAATTTTCATTTTTGGGTGAACTATCCCTTTAAGCTCAGTAACCATTCATTTTCAATGTATGGGGAAAAAAATGCAATAATCAAAGTGAATGGTGACTGAGAACCAACATCTCCTTTTATATTCCATAGAAGAAAGGAAGTCAAACAAGTGTGGAACAACATGAGGGAGCAAATAAAGACTTTTCAATTTTGGGTAAACTATCCCTTTAATTTGTAAATGGTATTGCAATGTGTGACTCACTGACGAATAAACTGGACCGCATCTTCATACATCATCCCACACTCAATTAAGGCTATGGCCACCAAAACAGGAGCTCTGTACACAAAAACAATGCAGTGTTGTTCTTGAAAACTCAAAAATATTACATGAG